>NC_046159.1:47892433-48099933 GCF_011064425.1 Rattus rattus
ATTATTATTAATTAAAACTTAGGGGAAAAACAAATAAAAAAAATCAATCAATCAATCAAACAAACAAACCCACAACACAACCTTCCTCTCATCCCAGCCTTACAGCAGTCAGTACACTTGAAGGCTCATGCTCCAACCTTTACTCACAAGCTTAGTCACTTCCTTTTCTGCTCACCCCTCTGTGGGTTTATCCCTGCCGTCAGTGCAGAGCCAATGTATTCGAAAGAAACAAACAAAACCCCAACTGCATCTGCATTGACATCTGTTGGTTTTTTTTTTTTTGTCTGTATTCCTAAACAATGTGGCAGAGCAAGCACGCATGTCATGTTAGGTACTGTAAGCGGTTAGGAGGTGGAGTACACAGGAGGGCGCGTGTAAGTCACATGCAGATCCTACACCTGCTGTATAAAGAGCCTGGGTGTGTGAAGGTCTAGCTGTGCCTGGTAGGAGACAGGATGCTGAGGGATGGTACTCCATTGTATCCACCAAAGGTGCTCACCAGTAGCATTTGTGAGGTGAAAATATACCAAAAAAAAAAAAAAAAACAAAACAAAAAAAAACTTAAAGCATAAAGTTGTCGGGCACCTTATACATATGTTAGTAACCAAAGTCCAGGACTTATTGTTTTGATTCCATGAGAAAAGCAGAGTACGTGTGTGTGTGTGTGTGTGTGTGTGTGTGTGTGACATGCACTTGCACATGCCTGCTTTGTGTGAAGTTGTGTGTGCATGTGTGTGTGTTCATATGTATACAGCTGAATGGATATATTTATGTAGAGCCCAGAATACAAGTTCAGCTGCCATTCTCTGAGTTCTTTCTACCTTGCTTTTGGAGACAAGGTCTCTCATTGGCCTGGAACTTTCCAGTAGCCCAGGCTGGCTACCTAGTGAGCCCCACGGATCTCTTTGCTGTCTCCATCTCCCCAGCTTCAGCACACTTTTGTAAAACACATTTCTCACAGCCGCACCACTCCTGACAAGTGGAGACAGGTAGTAGATGTTGTAAGGACCGCGCAGTGCAATCTGTGCTGGGGCCATTGCAGAGGAAGCCAAGGCTACATCTCCGCCTCCATCCGTGATAGCCAAGCTTGTCTTCCATGTCATAGGATGCTTTGGGGTTGTGGCAGAAGTCACCTTTCTTCTTTTTTACTGCTATGGAAGGACCCTTTGATAATCAGAATTATCCTTTTAATTCTTTCTATGATTCTTGGTGTATTACTTCCTTTGTCCTTTATACTTTTAATAGTTGAACCCAAATGAAGCTATCCCAAAGACATCTTGTTCCAAGCTGTAAAAAAATGGAAAGTACCCATGTTGGACCACTTAACCAAGCTGTTGGTGGCTCTGCCCTAGTCCATGGAACAATACCAGACAGGAGCTAATATTGGGGGATGATAGTTGTTATCACTCAGCTACTAGGTTTTAAGATTTTGATATCTTATCACAGAGCTCATCGGCCTGGATACACCTGTCTTTGATATATCTGCCTATCCAGAATGCAAGTCTTTATGATTCTAGAACTGTCTACCAGAGCTGTTCTGATAAGGGTGCAGGTCCATTCTCCTATCTATGATTTCACCTTGTGATATAATCACACTTTTATGGGGAAAAAAATCAAAACCTTTTATGGGGTAAAGAAATGGCTCATCGCCATTCTAGAGTCCTGAGTTTAATTCCCAGAATCCCTTCCTGGAGTCTCACAACTGCCTGTAACTCCAAATCAGGCAATGCACCTATGTGCCGTGCGCGGGCCCCTCCCCAACTCCGACACATAATTACAAACACTTTTTAATTTTCACTATTCAGAGAGGTCGTATCATGTGTAAATGTTCTAACATTTGTGGGTCTGTGGAAAACCTTGGAGTGGGGCATTGGACGGATGCTCAATAGGCCTTGGACACATAGATTGCCATTTAGTGTGACAGACCCTCATCACCTCTTGGTCAGGGAGAAGTTGTCAGTGGTTGGAGCTGGGTCGTGGGCAATATTCAGTTCCTGTCCAGTGTTCCTGTGTGTAGACACCTGGTAGACACCCTAGTGATTTATCATTGATATCTATACTGTAAGTGCAGGGTGCTAATCCTACTTGTGGTTAGTAGGCTTCAACCGATTTTGGATACAAAGAAGAAATGCTACTAAAGAGACAAAGACTTTTAAAAAAGAGATCATGAGGCTTCAAATGATAACCCCGAGATTACTTCGACCAGGGCCGGTTTGCTGTGCTCCACAATTAGCCCTTTAACTGCACCATGATAAGTTAGTTCTAACTCTACACTGTTGTTAGAAGAAAGAAATACAGAACACATCAATGCTGCCCTCTCATTCAGCCAGGAGACAACATGAAAAACTCGTTTTTAAAAGGGGTTGCTGAGAGCCCAGTCCTAGGTTCAGGTTGGTTTTATGATGAGATGGGATGTTCTGTGCCTGAGCATTTCCCAGTGGCCTCCCAGAGGGCTGGGTTTTATGGGCTAGTAATCATCGCTGTGATTTATTAAGCGCCTACTGCATGCAAGGCACTTTACATGTATTACCTCTGTGCTTTTAGAGACCGTGCGTTTTTCACAAGTAGCACTTATCTCTATTCAAGTCTCCACTTCTGTGTGTGGCTAATTGATTAATGCCTGTCTTCTCTATTAGGTCTTCACCTCCATGTTGATGGGATCCTATTGATTTTTGTTCCCCACTGTGGCCCCAACACTTACAGCAGCCTTGACATGACTGGGCACAAAATAATTGTTTTGTAGAAGAAATACCAAGGCTGGATACATGGGTGTATGACTCCAGAACTAAGGAATAGGGAAAATAGAATGGTTGGTTGGTTAGTTGGTTGGTTGGTTAGTTGGAAGGTTGGTTGGTTGGAAGAGCTGAGAATGTAACCTAAGTAAGTCAACACTCCTTGTCAGCATGCTCGCTCTCTCTCTCTCTCTCTCTCTCTCTCTCTCTCTCTCTCTCTCTCTCCCTCCCTCCCCTCCCCTCCCTCTCCCTCCCTCTCCCCCCCCTCTCTGTGTTTGAGTGTGTGTTTGAATGTGTCTGTGTGTTTATGTGTGTAAGAGAGACTTCTCATAGGTTCTCATTCTGTAAGGCCGAGATGGTCCTTGTTGCTGGTCACAGAGCTTTTTGCCATCATCCTCACTCACAAGCTGCAAGTTAACAGTGGAAAAGCTGATAACTTCCTGTCTGTGGGAGGCAAGAGCATCTCTTTCAGAAAGCCCCTGCAGAAGACGTGCCCCTTGCATCAGCACTGGTTGGCAAAAGGTGAATACCTTGGCCCTTTGTGGCCTGCCCTCCGGGGGCTATGATCTGTGGATCTTTTATCGTCTTCCCGTGGTGTTGATACTCTTTGTGGTATTGATACTTAATGTCCATGTTACAGGAGAGCAAAGTTCTGATTATAACTCTGTTTGAAGAGGCAGGTTAACAGTATTCTTTTTTCCTGCTCTGAAGATATCCTATACCCCTCTCTGTCATATTTATCCTGTAAGTGCCAAGACGAAGGTTGGAAAAATCACAGAATCCTGCTGAGAATCAGCTCATCAAACATCAGCTGTCCCTATGCTCAGCTATGAGGCTGTCCGGCCAGTGCTCTATCAGCCAGAGTGTGAAGAGAAACTGCCATCCTCTTCCTCCTCGCCTGCCCTCCCTGTCTAATCTGGAGCCTTACGCTCTTCCTCACAGTCTGGCATGCCCGTGATACCCTAGGGAAAGCAGTGTGATGAAAGCTTTACATTTTTTACCATAGCCTCCTTGGTCAAGCACTGTCACACAGCTCCTGGGTGTGGGGACAGGCTCAGCCTTTGGCCTCTTTGTTAGGTTGAATAGAGAACTCCATGCCTATTGCCTACGTTGGCTAGATAGCACCTCTAAGAGAACCATTCCTGAAAAGGAGCCCCTACTGCTGAGTTGACAGAGCCTCATAGGGAAGGAGCCTTCTGATTCCTTGCTGGATCCCCACAGCCCTTTGTCACCAGCTCTTGTGTGCTTCCCAGATTCCCGAGCACCACAGGCTGCTGCCTTTGGATCCTTGACTTCTACCCTTGTTCATTCTCAGTTCTTTGAAGCGAGTAGAGACTGACATCTTCCTAATCTTTTTGCCTGGCTGGGACATAATGCTGCATTTTTGTGTGTATTTAAGATTGGAATATACACTTATGTATGTGGCATTCTGATTGTACAGTGGTAAGAAAACATGAAAGGATGCGTTGGGAAAGACACGTTTGAGTGAAAACCTCTCAGTCGCTTCCTTTACAGGGCTCAGCTGTGCCCAAACTGATCATGAAGTTGCTTTAATGAGATGAGGACTTCCGAGCTACGAGTGTCATTATATTATTGAAATCACACAAAGAGAATTGGCAGGTAGCTGCAGTTCGTGCCGACGACACTTAGTGACCAGCCTCCCCTAGTTCTTTCTCAATACTGGGACAGACCAGGCACAGAAAGTGTAGTTGACAAATGAGAACTACAGGACAGATGGGATTTTCTTAAATCACAGCACATGTTTTTACATCTGTCTCTTCTTTACATGGTTCCTCCCTTTAAGGTTTAGCTTTGATTTGTTTGGTATTGGGTGTTTTTTTGGGGGAGAGGGGGGCCGGTGTAGGAGGGCTTAGTGTCTCTAAACTTCTTACCTATGATTTTGGCCTTTTAAAGGTAATGATGAAAAAGTCCAGATGTGGGAAGCCAAAGATGTGAAAGAGGTCTTATATTCTGCTTTTTGCTTTTATATATATTATATGTATAATAAAAATCATTCTCATTTTGTAATGTGCTTGCATCATGGTCATTGTTCTCATAAAACCTACTGTATTTTAAGAAATGATACAATCTATGAAGCATTTCCCATTATGTAGACACCATGTCTTTAAATTATAGCAATTTCTTAAGATTTTAAGGCAAAATGAGCTCTTAGAAGTGTGATTAATGGCAGGGAATGAGGCTAATGCTGGGTCAACAGTGGCACTCCATTACAAAGAAGGTTGGGCTAATAAAAGCATCCATCTTTTGGACCAATAAAGCATTTGAATGATATGCTTATGGTTCTTATCATATCATACTCACTTGGTATTGAATAAACTCTGAACTTGCATTGTGGAAAGGCCACAGGCCTGAAGTGGCTGCTGCCCTGGCTCTTTGTTGGAATCAGAAGAGGCGAGGCTGTGAGAGAGGCCTAGTGAAGGAGCTGTTGATAGGGTGTCTAACATGTCTCCATGCACACTGCAGTCTGGGAGCCCTTTCTGGTTTGAGACAATCAAAGAAAATCTTATTTCTCAGTTGATTATTTCCCTAGTCATGTAAGTGTTCTCTGTAGGTCCTTAATGTTTCAAGTGGCATTTTTAAAAGACCCAGTGTCATGAATTCCTCCTAGATTTCTCATAAGTCCCCTGTGTCTCTGTTGGTTCCAATACATTCCCCCACACATAGGCTGGCATTGTTCACTCATGAGCTGGAGAGGAATTTTTTGTGGCTCCTGAATGATTGATAAGTGCTCAATATTGAGGTTTGATACCAAGACAATCTAATTTTCAAATATATCATTCTCCTGTGTGTGTGTGTGTGTGTGTGTGTGTGTGTGTGTGTGTGTGTGTATGTGTGTGTGTGTGTGTGTGTGAAACATTTTATGTTAGTTAGTGTTAGTGAAGTGAAATGGGCATTTGCAACCCATGGTGAACATGGTGAAGGTCAGAATACAACTTACGATGGTCAGTTCTCTTCTACTGTGTGGGACCTGGGGATGAAACTTAAGTCTCCAGGTTTGGTGGCAACTGGCTTACTTCCCAAGCCATCTTGCCCATTTTCAGATATCTTTAAATTCTTCTGACAAAGCCAAAGAGAGCATCGGGCAGTTGTCTCTTATTCTGTTTTTCCCAAGTGTTTGGCTCCTTATTGAACAAAGGAAGGCCGTGGTTCTCACTCAGAGAGCAGAGGGTTCAGGTTGACTTCTGTCCCCTTAGTTGGTTTTGGTACTTGTATGCCAAACTCTTTGTCTAGTATAAAGGGTTCCATGTTGCCTTTCCCTTTGTAGAAGTGACACAAAATTTCCCCTGAAGAGATATTTGTTTATCAAATGTGAGCCATTTTTTAAAAATAGCAGGGAGTAGGTGTGGATGGAAATGACAGAGAAGGAGGAGGAGGGGGAGAAATTAGGCTTGGGGAACTAGCCCCAGTGTCCGCTCAGACAGCAGACACATTTGAAAGTCTCAGACAGTCTGAGCTTTCTCATTCCAGCGAGAATTTGTGAGAACCAACCAGACTTTCTATTTTCTTTTTTTTTTCTGGAGCTGAGGACTGAACCCAGGGCCTTGCGCTTGCTAGGCAAGCGCTCTACCACTGAGCTAAATCCCCAACTCCCCAACCAGACTTTCTAATCTCAAGTCCTCTTAGTGTCTCTTGAAATTGTTTGTGAAGAACCGCGTGAAGAGCAGTCACTAAAGAACTCGGGGTCCATAGAAAATAAGCTAAGGAAACCTAGCCTTTGAAAGTAAACTTTACAGGGATGCCGGGACAGGTGTGCAGACACATGGGAAGATTCCGGATGCCTGGGTTTTGTCTTTCCTCTGGTCACCTTCACCTCCTCTGACTAGTGTCTGCATACATGGGTTCACCTTCGCCTTAAAAAGAAAAGCCAGGGTTCAACCATTGGCCTTTTATTCAAGGAGCTTGGCAACAATGTCTTCAGGCGCCATTTTGAAAAAGCTGTGTTAGTTCTGCTGTATCGATATCCTACTCTTTCAGCCCAGCCTCAGGCAGGAGAGAGAGGGAGAGGAGGAAGAGGCAGAGGAGGACAGAAAGAGGGGAGAGACAGGAGAGGGGCGAGTGGGTTTGGGGAGAATGGGGAAAGGGTTCAAGGGCAGATAATGAGCAGAGACTGTTGCCCCAGGCAGAAGGCAAGGAAGGCCAGTTCGGCTTTTGTCTTCTTACTGGGACATCAGGTCAAGCACTTTGCTCTGCATTGCTTCCTTGTCATGCTGACCACATCCATGGTGGAGAGAGCCTGGAATGTGGAACGTTCTGTTCCCCAGCACTGGAGGAAGAACCTCTGCCTGCCGTGTGCTTGCGTCATCCCTTAGTTGAGCAAGCTGGGCTTGCCTTCTCTAGGGCAGTAGAACAGCTCCTGTCCTACGGGTCTTCTCCAGGCACAGCAGAGGCCTTTCAGGGCGTTAACCAGTCCTCGAGCCACAAGTTTTAGTATTAGGGGGCTCCGAATGCTGAGTGAGAAATTCTTCCCCAAGCAGGGAGCGCTGAGGACTTCTTGGCTATGTTGATTTGGGCAAAGAAGGCTGTGAGCAAAGGACACTGGAAACAAACCACAGCACAAAAGAAAACAAAAACACCAGAGAAAACATCGGAGACGCTTTGTAACTTTAAGTTTGCAGACCAGAGGTTAGATAACTGAAGCAAGAGCTAGCGAAGGCTGAGATTTCACAGTGGCCCGAAGGTTGGTGTGGGTGTGGGGAAGCCAACCAAGGTTTTCATTACCCTATTTGAGACAGAGACAAAAAAGCAAATAATGTCTTAATGAATAATGTCATTGTCAGAGTCCTGGGTGTGTCTCTTTAAAATATTTTTTTCTCACTTTCCAATTTTGCTTTGGATAACCAACAGACAGTATACTTATATTTTATACTATATTTATACTTATATTTTATACTAGCAGAATGCAGAATTTTAAAAATTAATTAACTGATTGTAAGTGTAAGATGTTAGGTGCGGGCTGGAGAGATGGCTCAGCGGTTAAGAGCACCCGACTGTTCTTCCAGAGGTCATGAGTTCAATTCCCAGCAACCACATGGTGGCTCACAACCATCTGTAATGAGATCCCATGCCCTCTTCTGGTGTGTCTGAAGACAGCTACAGTGTACTTATATATAATAAATAAATAAATCTTTAAAAAAAAAAAAAAGATGTTGGGTGCATTACCACACTGCTTTCAGTATGTTTTGCTTATTAGATGTTAAGTAACAGAGGGATCTTCTTCACACGCACCAAAATTAAGTAGTTTAATGATATTATGCTATCTGTAAAATAAGTTCAAACTAATGCTTTCACTGTAGATTGAATCCCTAAATATAGCATTTCTGATAAGGTGTGATAACGTCTTTCTAACTTAGTCAGCTAGCTATGTATGGCAGTTTACATGGGAAGTGAATCTTTGAAGATTAAACATTTCTTCTTAATGGACATAGGGAATTAAATCACTCTGGCTTTTGCAAAGATACAATTTTTTCCCCCTAATGCTAACCTCACAAGGAACTCCTGGGCAGAGTAAGGTACCCATCAGCTATTTATAACACCTGTTGTTTCTCAAGGACACTATCTTCATGTGGCATAGTTTGAATTTTGCAGAGTCCTTGGGGGCTCTGCCCTTGTATCTGTTGGCCCAGTGGGTTTACAGAAGCTTTGCATATGGAGGGAGAAAGCATCAGGGCTTCCCTTATGGAAGAAACACCCAGAGCCAGGGTCTATGTTTGACCCATGTGTTTCATTGATTAAAGATGAGCCCAGGAGATGAGTGCAGAGCTACTGAAGCATGGAAACATCATGGGCTTTTTCAAAGCCAAGTCTAGATCCAGCCCTGAGTATTTTACCCCGTAGCCCATGACATATTTTTATCTGCCAACCATGAAATAAAGGGGATTTGCCAAAGGTTGGCCTGCCTCTTTTGGGGTGACCTGTTGTATTTTCTGGAGGAGGTGCATGTCCTTGAGTGTTTTCTTTCCTCAAAGTTCCATGTAATGCTTCCAGGAAGGAGTTAAGCAAGTGCTACTTGCTTTACCCTGGCTTCCATGATGAGTAATAGCGTTGGTAACAGCAAATCGTTGTTTATCCACAAACATGGCATTGTGCAAACAAGCAGGCCCACGGGTCTCCAACCAGTTGGATTTCCTGGTGGTCAGCAGCTGATCCGTGTAACTTACAACCTTCCTGGCTCTCTAAATGTCAGAAGAATGACGGCTTGTGTATCTTGCCTCCTTCCCAGCTGTTTACCCTGCAATGCATTTGCCTCCGTACCTCGACCTTGATTCTAGCGAAGCTGCCCCTTTCTCCTCTCCAGTTCTGTTTGCTTTCCCCTGCCCCTGGTGTCACCTATGAAATCTGTTGATTATTCCACCTGGTTAATGTTAAATTGCTCTGGTAAGATGATGTGTTTGTTCATAAACACAAATGCTGGGCCCCCTGTTTACTGTACCCATGGCAGCAATCATTATTAAACAAATATTGCTCTGTTTGCGGGTGGAAGCAGCAGTTTATCCTGTAAGGTCTGTTTAAAAAGAAGAAGAAGGAAAAAAAAACACACCGTGCACAAATACACACATACAAGACTTAAATGCTAGAATTTCGATAAAGAAATAAAAGGGGAGCCTGTCCCTGGAATGCGGTTGAAAGTGCCCTAGGTTTGCTTTTCTTATCTCTTGCTTGGGTGAAGGGGCCGGAGAGATTAGCGACTTGTTTGGCTTTTCTAAGAGATTTCCTTAGTGTAATGATGTCTATGCAGTTGTTTGCTTTCTTCAGAGAGGGGCAAGATCTCCTGAAAGGCCACCAGCTCAGTCGTAGAGCATCAGATGGCTAGGAGATTCTTTGTGGAACAAACAAGGACCTAGAAAGTACAGGGAGGAAAGGTCTGGACTATGAACGAAGGGAGACGCTGGAAGGTACAGCTCTTGGACTTCATGTCGTTTGTGTCTGTCTCGTGTGCTGTGATGTGGGGTTGGTTTGATCCGGGCTGTTAAGTATGTTTTCTGTGACGTCTGAGAAGTGGGGGTTAACCTTGCCATAGTCTGAGAGGGTCTACTGTGGCAGAACTAGGAAGGAACTGCAGTTTTAATGTGTATTTTACATATTTTAAATGATCGATGTTTTTACTCTAACCTGTCTTTCTCATCTATTTCGTTTTAAGCTGGGTTTATGCCTTGTCCCACTTCTAGTTCCGTAAAGCAAGCCTCGGCGGGCGTCTCTCTAATTTGGCTTTGGTTGTGTGTGAGCCTTGTCTTTCTGACCACAGGGACTTCTTTGGATAAGACCCATCTGTTTTGGTGTTTTGTAGACAACAGAGAACACCCAACTCTCACCATCTTTGTTGTTGGATCTTTTTATTATTATTATTTGTTATGGTTTCTGAATTAACCTTTCTTCTCATGCTGAACTGAACTTCACAGCACTTGGTTGAGTTAGAAAGTACAGGCCAGAGCTAGGGTGGAGGGAGAGGTGCCTCTGACCTTCAGTGGCAAAATGATGTCTTTTATCTCAGCGAAACTAATCTGTTTCAGAGTAACTTCCAGGAGCAAGATATATCTGCGCATCTATTAGAGTTTTTGAAGGATAAAATTAAATAATTGTTCCTTTCACACAACAGAGAAACGCGAGCTGCGGGTTCTTGATGACCTGCATTCATTGTGTTGCCATGTTGCAGTGAGCATATTGTTCACTCTGGTCACCTGAGCAGTTAGGGGCTACAGGCGAGGAGGCAGACACATGAAGTGTGTCGCTGATTCTGCTACTCGGTGGATGTTATAAACCTGGCCGTGTGTACATTAAATTATGTGAGATATGGAAATGGGGAACTTACCCTTTTCTGAACTGGTGGTTGCTTTATTCTGCTGGGCCTTTCATGAGAGAGCTTAATATTTGTAGGTACTAATGGTTAAAGTTCATTGGCAGGCTTTGTTAGTACTCAAACCTAAAACCTATTTTCTTGGGTGGAAGGAAATGTGTTCTAACTGTGCTCTCCTGAGCACCTGGCCCCTTCACGCCTGACCTTCAGCAGCTTCCTTGAGGCAAGGCAAACAGCCTACCCTGAATTGGCAAAGCTCCCCTTCGTTCTCCTTTAATGACGTGAGCAAGGGTGGATCAATGTGCCAGGGAGTGGGCCCATTCTCTCCACTCATTTCTAGTGTTTTGTTCCAACTGGGGCCTTTCTTGCCAACATTCTGCTTACCATTGCTTTGATAATAATACCTTACTCACTTCCTGCCCACTAGCAGACAAGAGGGCAGATCGACTGGAGTCCGGCATCTCAAACTCCAAGCTAGAAGTGGGAAGTCTTCAGAGGCACATGTGGGTGGGGGTGGGGATGGGGGCTTGTTGCCTGTATTCACGGGTGACCTATCAAGACCACGCTGTCCTGAAAACTTGGATATGGTGGCTCTCATGTGCACTGCTGACCGGGTGTGGGAGTCAGAAATTCTTTCTGCTTGGACATGTGAAGTCTCCTGTTTTAATATTGAAAGTCTGCCGGAGAAAAGAAACCTTGGCTTTTGTTAGGAGATTATTTTATTGTCAACCTATTCTGCCAACTCCGTTCTACGTCATGGGTTACAGAGGAAGTTAAACATCCTGTTCTCTACCATTTCCAGTCCGTCTGAATTGTCCTTCTGTGTATTACATGCTCACAGCCATGAGATAGATTTAAACCCCCTTCCCCAGATGATTATCTTGAATTTCCAATGAATGAGACAGTCTAACTGACTAGGTCTGTTAGACCTAACATGTCTATATGGGGTGTGGTGACAAATGCCTTTCATGTCAGCATTTGTGAGATTGAGGCAGGAAAATGCTTAGTTCAAGGCTAGCTGGACTGCTTAATAAGACCTCAACTCAGGAATCTAAAGGTTGAGGATATATCTTAAAGACAATACTTTTTAGCATGTACATAGTCCCTAGTCACAACCAAAAAGGAAGGGAAGAAAATAAGACAGTGATTTAACGATAAACTGAATTTTCAATGGCAAGTTACCCCTTCTGAAGAGTTTCAGAAAATATGACATTTTAAAAAGTTGGTGTATGTGAATCGATGTCACTTCTATCTGATCAAGAAGTTAGACTTGGTGTTTTAGCTATGCTACATATATTATAGCAATTATATATCAATTTTCTATTATGTCGAAGGAGTACTTGAAAACAGAGGGTGATGAAAGTTTTTTGTTTTGTTTTTTAAATAAATGGAGGAGGGAAGGCGAAAGGTGTGTGTTTGTGTGTGTGTGTGTGTGTGTGTGTGTGTGTGTGTGTGTGTGTGTGTGTGCTTCTATGAGTACCATTATGAGAGGCCAGAGGACAACTTACCAGGAACACTGTCCATCTAATTTTAAGGCAGAGGCTCCCGGTTCCTAGAGGTCTCACCTAATTGCTAGCTAAGCCCCAAGGATCTGCCTGTCTCCATCTCCCCAGCACTGGGATTACAAGTGTGTGCTTCCAGGCCAAGCTCATGGTGGATTCTGAGACTGCGCTCAGACCCTCTTTATAAGGTTGGCAGTTTATTAATTCGGCCAGCTCTCTAGCCCAGAACAGAAACGTCTTCGTTGGAGCCATCTCTCCCTCCATTTAATTAATAAATATAAATTGTCTGATTCAGTTGACGAGCACAAGCTGGTTTCTGTTCATTATTTTTTCCTCCTCTGAAGCATAGGAAGGTAGGGGAATCAACAAATCACAATAGCCATTCTGTGAACTACAGCTAGTATTTTTACTCTCCCACAGTTGGCCATGGAGACTCATCTATTGTGTGCCTATACCTGCTCCCATTGTGGACCCAAATCTCCTTGCCCTTGGAGAGTTGGTGCATCATTTTTACAATACCCAAGTCTGTTCAGGGGAATCTATGATGATCCCAGCTTTGCCTGTTCTGCCCTCAACAAGAGGTCAAATTTGTTTTGTTTTTGTTTTGGGCATGCATTTGACAGTTGCATTCCCTTTGAGCTTTTACCAAAATCCCAGATTTTCACAAGATAGATGGAGACCTCTACAGTGCATGATAAAGTTGATAATACATAAATCATTTTTAACAACAGGTAATATGCATAATTTACGGTGTTACCGTGCTATCTTTTGATATTTATGATGGATAATGCTCAGTTTTTGCCCTCATATTACTGCTTTAAATTATACCACAAGAAAATTAATGAGAAAGTAGATTTATGGGTTTCATTTGTTTGTCAATTCGGAAATTAATTGGGTGTTAATTTTAGCCGTCCCTCATCAGACCCGGAGTTTAGTACGTGTGCATTACTTTGCATTCATTGTAGCCTACCTCCCATTTACTGTGGGTCACTAGCTTTGCATACATTAAAATAGCCCTGCGGCTCATTCCCTTGATTACTTTTTGAACTGCCATGCATTAGAAAATTTACGCCTTTCTGTTATAATTATGAAAATTTGGTATTGGAAGTGTCTTCAGCACCCTGACTTGTGCTTGGGTGGTCTGTCTCTCCATGAAATAGGACCAGTGGGGGCTAAAAAAAGACTAAAGACTAAAGACTTTTCTCCGAAGGGTTCATTCATGGCTTGTCAGAGTCATCTCAGAAGAGAAATGATCAGCTGTTGTCATTCACTCTTCCTTGTGTTTGGTTTGTCCCCACCACCACAACCACCACTTCATTTTTACTGCATGGCGCAACTCCTAGAGAGGGATTTCATGTTGTGTGAGCAGTTGCCACCATGGCTCTCCTGTCTTGCTTCCTAATCTCTGAATATGACCTCTATTGCTGCCCACTTCCTGTCCTCACTGCTTCCTGCTCCAATGTCACCAAGTGAAGAGTGCCATGCTCTGTGATGGGCCCTGTGGCATCTCCAGTCCCACAAGGCCTCCATTGAGGGCCCCTGCCTTTCATCTGGGCTGTTCTATTGCCTCTCTTTTGCAAGGGAGCAACACATGAGTGGTTACAGGGTGGGGCTTATTTGATGTCCTAAGCCACCCCACCATGCAACTGCACCTTGCTCCTTGAAACTCCTTTGTTTGTCTTCTGTTGCCATGTAAACTTTGTGTGCAGTGTAGAGGAACCAGTTCCTTTGCTCGGTGAGACCCTGAAAGAAACACACACTTTAAAAAAAAAAAATCCTTCTGTAGATAGCATGTTGGTATTTTTTCCCCTCTGAATGATAAATTCAAAATTATGAAGGATTTTGTAGTTAAAAAGGTAAATTCAAGATTATAAAGGATTTTGTAATTAAAAAGTCCAGAACCAAAACTAACACCCTGTCCTCTTGCTTTACTAACCTCCAAAGTGTTACGTAAGAGATAAGAAAGCAAGAGATGAATGTTTACTGTTTCTAGAATCCTAACACTCCTGGTCTTTCCCTCTCTTCCTCCCTCATAGCTTTTGTTTTCTCTTTAGCATTACAGTCTCCATCCCTTCCTTCTCTGCATAGGATGTGAGTGAGGAAGCAGGTGGTCCTTTCACAAGATTAGGGAGGGCAAGTCATAGTTCCTCTGTTCACTGGATATATAGTTCCTCTGTTCACTGGATACATAGTTCCTCCACTCACTGGATTCATAGTTCCTCTGTTCACTGGATACATAGTTCCTCTGCTCACTGGATACATAGTTCCTCTGTTCAGTGTCCTGGAAGTTGCGTTACCCTTAACTCACTTCTCCCACAGCAGTAGAGACATAGTCTACAAAACTCTGTTTGGTTTAATTTACACATCCCTTTGTGAACAGACCAAGTTCTTTAAGGGCATTTATTCTGCTTCATATAAATAATTGATCAGCCAAGTTAATTTACTTCTGCCTGACTTGGTCAACCTTAATTAACTGCCCTGGAATCAAGACCGAACTTTTTGTTAGCTTAAAATCTTTCACAAGCCTGATAACAAGGGCTTAATTTTTTTCTAAATTTTCAGCAACAACACTGTTACCAAGGAAATAATCATAATAATAAAACCGTGTTTTAATTTACTATAAATACATTGGCCTGAACATTATGAATTTTCCAGAAGGTTTCCACAGAGGAGCTCTGTTGGTAACAATAATAAATAAGCATGTGAGACCCAGTTCTTCTTATTTTTAAAAGTCCCCTAAAAACAAACAAACAAACAAAAAGAACCAAAGCAAGCCTTTAAAATTAGTATCTCTTATATTTCCAAGCAAGGTGGCAAGAGTATGGTTCGGGTCTCCTTAAGTCTCTGAGTGCCAATCCTGTAGGGTTGCAATGTGTAGGTAATCAGATGCATGGTCCTGTGCAGAAGGCGTAAGGGGAAACTGGGGAAAGGCTTGGGTAAGAGGTGGCTGAAGCCTCCAGAGACAAACTCCTCAAATTTAAGCACCACAGATACCTTAACAGAACATGTGCTTTCAGTTCATAGTGGTGGAAGGTGATTCTTTGGTGCAGGGGAGTCCCAGAGAGGAGGAGCAGAGGTTGAGCAAACACAGGCCTTGGGGCAAACTCCCTCTAAGAAAAGAAAAGGCAGAACTCCATGGCAGAGCCGATCATGCTTCATCCCAGCCCTGTGCTTGCTTTGCACCGACATGGTGGGACATCAATAGGAAATGACAGCACTTCCTAAAACATTGAGGGCCCTTCCCTCTGTGTATTTTAAGACCTTCTCTTTCCTACCTGCTACCCTCTTGCCCTTGCTGAAATTCAGTTTCTCCTGGTCAAGGTTCTCATTCGCCACTTATCCAGGGCCTCTCTGAAGGAGTAAGTCTTGGTCATGTCCAAACTGGAAAGGCTCTATGGCTACATCTGTCTTCTAATCCAAACAGTAGTTTTCTTGTCTCTGAAATGGGGATAAATAACGTTTACCTCCCTCCTAGAGACTTGGGAGTTGGAGATTTAAATGTATCAGAGGGTTTTAAATGGAGATATAAAAGCTTATTAAATGGCCCGGGATGTTTGATAGAAACACTCATGGCCCAGACAGTGTCAAAGATACTTAGACACCCAATCTTTCATTTTCTACACAGCCATTTCACAAAGCCTCCGATTGATGTTGTACCTTTTAGAAAATTAAAAGTCCTCCAGCCCATGTACTCTAGTTAGCACTTGGCCGAGAACATCCTTAGACCAAAATAATACTTTATACGGTTTTAGTCCCAAACCCTGTATTCTCGAAACCCAATTTGTGAGCCAAGCTCCTTGGCCGCAGGCCTGCCTAACTTGTCCTGGAGAACTTCGCAGCCTGTTTTAGAGCTGCACAGAGCAAAGGAACTGCTTCTCTTCCAACTGCATGAGAGGTGGTTCTTACTCCTGCTATGGTGCTGTCAACCAAGGAAGCTAGAACAGAGGCAAGCTTTTAGACACCTGTTCTCGGGTCCCACATTCCCTCAGATGACACGGTTTGAAGGCAGTTCATGCATAGCTCTGTTCCAAAAAGACAGAATTTATGACTGTGTGTGCTCTTGTCTGAGGGCAGGTGAGGAGTTCTCATAAAGGCCATTTGCAGAGAGATGGCTCAGCAGTTAGGGGCCCTGGCTACTCTTCCAGAAGCCCCAGGTTCGGTTCCCAGCATGCATATAGTGACCAACCATCCAAACTTCAATTTGAGGGGGGTCCCACATCCCTCTTCTGACCTCCTTGGGCACCAGGCACACCCATGGTACACACATATATGTAAGTAAAACATTCTTTAAATCTTTAAAAAATAAAAATATATCTTTTTAGAAAAAGGAATTTTTCTGTCCTATGAGTCTACTCTTTGGTATAGGCAGACTTTCTAGAAAGTAGGAAACATATTTTATTAAGTTTTTTTTTTGTAGCTAATATATATAAAGTGGATTTTATTACTGACTACCCTGAGATGAGATATCTGTCTATTCCCTTGTCACTGTGCAGTATTGGGGACTAACTTAGGACTTACTGCCCACAAGGCGCCTGCTATACCACTGAGCTATATCCAGCCAGAAACGTATTCTCTTACATGTCCAAATATACAAATGGGCAAGTATATGGTATAGAAAGTAAAGCACTAAGAAAAACTCCTAGGCTTGAATACATTTGAGATAGAGAAATGTTTTCATGTTACTGGTCTCTTGTTGCCTGTTTTGTATCTTTTGGGGTGGTGTTTTGTTTTCTTGGGGTTTGGTTTGTTTTGCTCTATTTTGACAGATTCTTTCCGTGGTGGGAGGTAAGAAGCCACAGGCGGTTTCTAAAGGACAGTAAATAATAGGAAGTCTGGTCCAAAGACACAGGGAGACCCTCTGTTGCTTCTCACATTGTTTCATACCTCTTAACACCAAAGGGTATTTATTCTTGATAAACTACAGAATTGACCAAAAAGTCTATCTTTGGGTCCCTGTAGTCTGCATTATGGCTGCAGTTGACTGTGGACTGGAGGCAGAGGAAACGGGAGTCTTTAAATGGCCATTCTTCATTTTGGTTTTCAGGCAGGCTGCAGAGAGCAGACTTCTGCTAGTTTTTAACAGAAGCCCCGCCTCCTCCAAGAGTGTCCAGCGTGCTTCAGATTCCATGTGGTTGTGTATCCAGTGCAGTGGGAGAGGAATAGGTGGTCCTGCATAAGGGTGATTTGAATGAAATGGTTTCTGTCTTGTCTGGCCTTGGGAATTCACATTAAAGTCTTCCCTTATTTAAGCATCTCTCAGCTTTGATGTTTGAACTGATTGCTTCCTTTGGTGACTAGTATTTTTCCTTCCCACATCCTAGTCTGTGAACTTGGCTTGTCACCCTGTACCTCAGCCTTCGGAAACCAGGCAGTGAGTGAGAGATACGAAGGCAGAGCATCTCCCTTCCTGTGCTCGCCATAGCTCGCCATGACGCAGTGGCCATGAAATTTATGCACGGGGCCTTTCTGCCCTCTCTTTAAAGTTTACCTGCGTTGGAGGCTGGGCATGGGTGGAGGAACATGCATGCCACTGTGAATCTTTGGAGATCAGAGGACAACCCTCAGATGCCAACCCTAGCCATTTTACTTTGTTTAGGACAGGGTTTCTATGCTGCTGCACAAGCCAGACGGCCTGGCACAGGTGCCCCTGAAGATTTCCCTACCTGCGAATCCCATTTACTGACAGATAGATGCTTATACGACTGAATCCAGCTCTTACCTGGCTCTGGGGACCTTAACTCAGTCACCAGGCTTATGTAGCAAGTGCTTCTATCCACTGAGCCTTCTCCCCATGCCAAGCTTCAGTTTTCTTCTCTATGAAGTAGAACTCATGATTATTATTGGAAGCCACGGAACACGCAGGAATCGCCTGTGTAATGGAGAGTCCAGCACAATGCTGCTGACCAGCAGATAGACTTTGGCCTGGATGGACACCTAAACTGGCTCCCAAAGCTGATGGTCCTTGTGCTCAAGAGAGTAACCAGAATTAAGTAGTAAAATTAGTGTTATGTATTGTCTTTGCCTATAAGACCAGCACCTGGGAGGCTCAGGCAGAAGGATTTCAGGTTCAAGGGTAACCTGGGCTTTTTTTTTTTTTTTAAATAGCTTTCTTTTCTTTTTTTTTTTTTTAAAGATTTATTTATTTATTCCATGTATGTGGGTACACTGTAGCTGTGTTCAGACACACCAGAAGAGGGCATTGGATCCCATTACAAATGGTTGTGAGCCACCATGTGGTTGCTGGGAATTGAACTTAGGCCCTTAGGAAGAGCAGTCAGTGCTCTTAACCACTGAGCCATCTCTCCAGCCCTAACCTGGGCTTTATCATAGACCCTTATCTCCAAAAGGCTGGGATGCAATACCAAAAAACAAAATAAAACCCTGAAACATAAAAGGACATAAGAGATTTTCTCTATTTTCATATATATATATATATATATATATATATATATATATATATAATTTCTAGTAGACATCTTAGTGCTTTCTTTCTTTCTTTTTTTTTTTTTTCAATTAATTTACTTTCTGGCAATACTAAGGAGCAAACCCAGTAATCCCATATATGTTTGGCAAGCATTCTGTCGCTGATCTGCATCCCAAAGCGTCACATTTAGCACTTTAACGTTCTGACCTTTTCTGTGGTCGGCCTAGCCAGCACTTCTCTCCAAAATTAAGAGTCTAAGGATCACCCTGAATCATCCACCCTTACACCTTACCCTGGAGACCAGTCATCCACAGGGGAAAAATTAGCAGGGAATGCGCTTTCTCACAAACAATGGTTATAGTTTGAATTCATTCAGTGTCCAAAAAATGGGAGGTTCTTTTTGCCCCTGTCTATTTAGCAGTGGCCTATCTTACAGGAATGACCACTTTCTGCCCAGATGGTATCAAGGGTTTAGAATCCTTAAAATGGGTTTGTTGTTTGGCTGCAGCGTTTCGGCACCGATCCCCTCAAAGGGTCTTGTAGTGATGGGTCCTGTCCCTCGAGAGATTGAAGTTAGGGAATAATTTCTTCTTGGAGGATGTTGCTCTGCCACAGAGCTTCTGGACCTGATAATATTTAAATGTATGCTTGTATGATGATCTCAAGTGTTTTTTGTTTGTTTGTTTGTTTTTTAGCAAAATACCTGAATCCCATTAGAGAAATTGGCTCCTAAATTCTTCTCAGATCACCTGAACCTTTTTCTATTTTTCCTAAGAGGGAAGAAATTATATATTTAAAACCACACTAGTCCTTGAATTGAACAACAGCCCCCTAGTCCTAAAGTTGGGGATCAGTCTGCTCATGTGGGGGAAGGGGTAGCGGAGAAAGAGAACTGTTTACAGAGTTTGGAAACACGTTAAGGCAGAACTTACTTTGTTCTGAACAGCAAGTGTTTTAACAGCTGCCTCCCCCCCCCCTTTTTTTTTCTCCCTCTCCTCCCCACCGCTCTCTCTCCTCTTCACACCCCTCACCCCAACTTCTGGAAATCCTCCTCTCAGGTTTTTGAGTCATGATGCAAGAATCTGGGTCCGAGACAAAGAGTAACGGATCAACCATCCAGAACGGGTCCAGCGGTGGCAACCACTTACTAGAGTGCGGGACACTTCGTGACACTCGGTCCAACGGAGAGGCACCAGCGGTGGACCTGGGAGCAGCCGACCTTGCCCACGTCCAGCAGCAGCAGCAGCAGGTACTTGCCGGGGGCTGCGTGGTAACTGAACCATTGTTCATGCTGTAGGCACAGCCACACGCCTGTAAGCAGCGTCTTCCTTGCCATCCAGGCTTCCTCCTGGATGAGATAATCTTGAAACCCTCAGGAGGTGCAAGTGTCCTTCTGAACAGTGACTGTTAGACTTGAAGTTGAATGGACCCTGAACTGCCCTCTTCCAGATCCCAGTGTGTCGCCTAAATTTTTACTCTTCAATTAAATGACTGGGGTGGGGGAGGGGTTTGATGCTTTAGTTAAAAAATAATTAAATGCTGGCTTAAGCCTTATGAAGAAAGAAAATCAGAGTTAAAAGACGAAAGAATAGGGGCCACAACACATGGGGTGGAGGGAACAGTCAAATAGAGACACATTGACATACAAATGGACAGGGTTAAATCATAGGCCCATATCTGTAAGACAGACATCAGTTTGGGACATGACTTTTTCCTACTTCTAGGAACTAGGGTGTACGCGTTTGCATGTGTTTCCTGGAGTCTGACATCACATGGTGTTGGCTAAAATCTCAGTGCTGCTTTGAACTGATCTCCTGAACCTCTTCAACATGTCCTTGGCCTGCGACATTCTCTTTCCCTCTTTGCCCTCCCAGGGTGGAAGCCAGTCCTTGGGAGTGACTGTTGAAACATTTCCCAGTGGCACAGGTGACCTAAGACATGGCATTGTGTTGGTAAAAATTCAAATGTAGATAGCATTTCCTTGAAGACTGGATTTGCTTTCCCACCCTGTGGGATCAGGAAATAGTTCAAGTTTCTGCTCCTGATAACAGGGCAGGTTTGTCCTTGATTCATTTATCTTACATGTAGTGGGGCACCATTTGTAATCAGGTATTTAAGAGGAAGAAAAAAAATAAAGGAATGAAATATCTTGAGGAAATTTTGTAACTTTTCCATAGAGAAATTGTTGGGAAACACCATACAAGAAAAGGACAAACCTTCAAACTACTTTCTTAAAATCTGAATCAAATTCTTAAGGGTGAGGCTCTTAGTAAGCGGCTGTATTTTGTTTCTCTGAGACAACTTCTTATCTAGATAGGCTCCTGGCTTTGATACTGCTGTGTACCCAAAGCTGGCCATGAACTCTGCATCTTCTTGCCCCTGCCTCCCAAAGAGTTGAATTCCAGAAAAGAAAGGGAAGTTGGCAGACAAACAAAGTCAGTTCGTGGGGATTTTGAGATACAACTTGATCTCCTTGTCACCCCAGCCAATTCTCCCTCCACGATAGGTACCCTGTCAGCCAGAATTTATGTCGCTTGTGCTGTATTAATTTTGTGCATTTCAGTTAATGCTCGATGGTAGCCTCCTGTGTTTATGGTTACATGAGTAGTTAGTACTTTTAGAATTCCGTCTTGTAAACCCTTAGAAGATGGAAGTCAAGATCAGCCATTTCTTTGTGACATAGTTGAGATGAGGCCTCGCAATGTGCATAACAATCATTTGCGTCTAGGTAATATCTGCGTAAGTAAGTGGGAGGTTAACTTCCCCACTCAGTGAGTTTTACCTGATAGATGGACAATTATTCAGATTATTGAAATATTTAATCAAGGAGCCAGCAGGTAAAATTTCTGGCCACCAGGCCTGAGGATCCAAGTTTGATTTTCTGCAATCCCCCTCCTTCTCTTATACCCAAATGTAATGATTTAAAAAAAAAAAAAAAAAAAAAAAAGCTTAAACAAAGAACAAAAAAATATTTAACCAACCGCGGAAATTTACATATTCAATTCACCTACTAATACAAAGTCTTACCCCACTCCATAACAGTAGTATTGGTAACACACAAGTAACGCAGGAGAAAGTTCTGGAAGCACATTTCAGTTGCATCTTTCCCCAAAGTAATGAGTTGCCAGCAAGTTACCTGGTGTGAGACCTGGAGAATGAATGTGTTGTTAAATAAATGGTCTTCCATGCAGTGTTCAATTACTTGATTTTTGATTCCACTTTGAAGCTTGAAAATAAATATTTCACGGCAATTTTCTGTCTATTTGTCACTGATATGTGTGAGGGAGAAAGGCATCCGTCGGGTCTAGGATTGTGACTAAAGCCCCACTTATTGTGGTTGGCGAGCCCTCTTAGACCTTATAAAACATCACCAGCTGCTTTGACTCCCTGGGCAGGGGAAGCCTCTGCACAGGTTGGTTGGCAGAAATGGGATTGTATAGAAAGGTGACAGAGGAAAAAGTACAGACTCACAAATATTCCAGGGGCCCCAAGCGCCCCAACTCTTCCGAGGCCTGGAAAACAGCAGCAATTAAACCTAGCGGAGAAACTGTGAGCTTCGCTGGTAGACCTGCGTGGTTTTCGTCATCTTCCTCCCGCAGGTTTTTTACTTGAAGTGAGAATGCCAGAGAGCGCCGGAGAAAGTCACAGCCATGCTGAATTCATTACTGCGGTAGTCACACAAAACCACGGATAAAATTTCAATATCTGCAGGCCACAGTTGAGTAAACAGTTGCACTGAAATTTAATTCCTGTTGACTTTTCCCCCATTCCTCGCCAGGGGCACATTCTGATTCCGTAGTACAAAGACAACAGGGGTTACAGCTTTGATTAATGTAGGACAGTGGAAGAGAGTTAGAACTGTAAAATATGTCAGAAGTCCATGGAACACAAAGATCTGGCTTCAAGCTGTCTGGTGTAAAAGCGAGTTAATTACACTGCCAGTTACAAGGAATGGTTCTGAATATCCTCCTTGCACCAGAGCTTTTCGGTGTTATTCGGTGGGGGTGGGGTGGGTGCCAAGTGAGCTCTGTGTTGGGCTCCTTTTCGCCAGTCATGACAACAAATGACAGTAAGTGCCCTTTCCCCAAACTGCAGCTCTCACAGAGAGCCACTACCATAGTGATTCTATTGGTTGCCCAAGTTGAGTCCCACACAGAATTTGTTTTAAAGAATTATCTAGGTGACAGCCTGGAGAAATGGGAGGACCTTGCTTTCCCATACACTCTCAAGAAAAAGGAGAGTGTCTAGCAACCTTGGGTGACTATCCCACAAGGGCAGCAACCACTGGGAGATGAATCACCCGCCTTTGAAGACAGGAGCCCTGCGGCCTTGCGGGTCCCTGTGAGTCCACAGGGCAGACTACTACCCCTGCCCCCTCTAGGCCAATCAGCTAGGCATGTGGGGCTACAAGATCGGTCATCATTCAGAAACTACCAGCCAAAAAGAGGTGCGGCCATTAGTTGGAACAGCCGCCCCATAAGAGTGCCTTGTCTTTCTTCCTCAAAACAAAACATAATGTCTCAATATTGTTTCAGCTCTATTTATATCTAGGCCCTAGAACTATTACAATGTTGTTTTTTTTTATAACGTAATTTGATAGTATAATTTCTGAACATTGTCTTGGAGCCCTTGAGTAGTCCTTTTACCCTATACCATAACTGCCTTTTACTTCCTATTACGCCTGCTCCCATTTCTGTCTCTGAGCTCTGTGTTGGGGGATGCCTACTCCATTATGGAACTTAGCAACAGATACTATTATTGATGGCTAAGATTTTGTTCCCTCCCTCCTTGAGGGAAGGGTTTTAAAATGTCCAGAGCGATTTCCTAAGCCGTGTGGATTAATGCATTTGACAAGTCTTGGATTCTTGAAAGCAGGATTTTATTTCCATATTGCTGCAAATGAGAGACTTTTCAGATAAGCATATTACATAGAACATAATGTTTAGAAGTTTCTCCATATACAGCATATGCTGGCAGGTCAATGAACAGAATGCATACCAGAAAATGTTTATTCAATAAAAATGAATAGCTGTTAAATAAAACAGCTATTTCTTAACAACATCCCCCTTTGAAATGATGGGTGCTTTCTTTGGGGGGGGTGGTACATTCTTTGGTACCACTTGCCTTTTTATTGTGTGCAAATCAGCAGAAGGAGAGTTTTGGTGGCTGTGATTTTCGGGGCGGCTGTGGTTTTTGGGGTGTGGCTATCATTTTATAGAACGAGAATGGCACCCGTAGAACAGGTGAGAAAGTCATTTAGAAAAAGATATTCCACACTTGCAACTTGAGAGCTTGTTACTTGAGGCAGGATAAACAAGCGAAGGTCTTTTTTCTTTTTTTTTTTGTAGCTTCTCTGACATTTGGTTTCAAATGTTGGCATTTTTGGTCAAAGAAAGACTATGATTCAAGTCAACAATGTAAACAAAGAGAAAAAAAAAGAAAAACAAAAGTTGAGTGACTGGCAAGGAGGTAACGGGGAGAAAGGGTAGAGAAAGGCTTGCAAAAGCATCATGGGGCGGGGGCGGGGATCAGAGGGTCCTACAGAGGTTGTGGGAATAAGAGGGAGGTAACGTCGTGCTAATAGTTACATAGAAGCCTGAACTCTCACAGAGAATGGCTCAACTCTTTAGGGCAAATAATGTGGTGACATACTTGCAAAGGGGTTTAGAAAATGGATGATTAAAGGAATCTGGCAGAATCATAGATACTTACACAGTGGCATTAACAGTCAGCTCCTTGTAGGCATAAATCTGTTAACAGATTCAACTGTGGATCTAAGGTTCCGGAGGGAACTCTGTTTGAGCTGAACATGTCTATATTTTCTTGTCCTTAGTCTCAAAGCACAGGTCTAGCGACCACTTATATGGTATTTGCCTCATGTTGGGTTATCTAAGTAAGTAGAGGTAACTTGAAAGCTTGTGAGGAGAGGCTGGGGGTCAGTTCCATGCAAATCCATTACCGTGCCATACCAGAGGCTTGTGCATTCACGGAGCTAGGTAACCATATTAGTTACTTTTCTCACCGCCATGGGAGAGCACCTCGAACAGCAGTCTAAGGAGGGAAGATTGATTCTGCCTCACCATAGTCCATCATGGCGGGGAAGTTCCCTCGATGGAGTGAAGACACGGGTGGTGCCATCACACCTGCAGTCAGGAAGCAGAGAGATGGATGCTGTGCTCAGCGACCTTCTTCTTGTTCATTCAGTCCAGCACCCTAATCCCTGTGGTGGTGTCCCCCACTAAATCCCTTCCCAGTCACCCATTTGTCTCCTAGTTGATTATATGTTCTATCAAGTTAACAATTAATATTAACGGTTACGGTGTCCATAGAGTCTCCAAGAGTCTCCTGGAGAGCCAAAGGCTACCTAGAAAAGGACACATGTGTCCACGCTGTTAGCGGATCTTGGTTTTAGCATAGAAGCAAGTGCTTAAAAGTTTACCTCTGGGCTGGAGAGATGGCTCAGCAGTTAAGAGCACTGACTACTCTTCCAGAGGTCCAGAGTTCAATTCCCAGCAACCACATGGTGGCTCACAACCATCTGTAATGGGATCTGATGCCCTCTTCTAGTGTGTCTGAAGACAGCGACAGTGTACTCTTATACATAAAAATAAATAAATTTAAAAGACGTTTACCTCTTCACTTACAAAGTGGGGGCATGAAGCTCCTCATTGGTCTTCGTCACTCAGCTTACTGGAGGGGACTGAGCAGGAGAGAGGCTGATTGCTTCTTGTGTAAAGCACATGCCTTGGTTTCTCGCTAGTACCATCTTCTCTAAGGGAACGGTGTGATAATTCTGGGGGCTTAACGTTACTAATTTTGTTTTGCACAGAGTGAACGTGGATCCAGTGGGTCCCGAAGTGTGGGCGTGACACTGAGATGCCAGGCTAGGTTAGTTCTGTTGGTCTGCTACGTGTCCACTAAAGTGGCCTGTCCCATTGCAGCTGCCTCAGACAGCTCTCTCGATGCTGCCAGGAAGGAAGAAATGATGAAATCCTCAGCATCCTAGAAGGGAACTTTCTAGAAAGGTGGTATAAAGAACGGTATTATTAATATCAAGTACCCTACTGGGACCCAGGACAAGTTAGAAGCCAACATGTTCTTTAGCAGCTAGGTGAAAAACTAATTCTAATTGGAAAGGAATTGCTCTGTTGAAATACACTTTTATTAGAGACATTGCCCAGGTCAAATTTGACCAAAAAAAAAAAAAAAAAGTTGACGTAGAAAAATGTCTGGCAGCAATCAGCAATGCTTGTGTTAGTGAAACCCTGTAAACAAATTGAAAGAAAGCAAAAACAGGAATTCAGATGATTCTGGTAAGTAAAGAAAAGCCAGCCACAACAAAAACACCCCCAGCCCCTCTTTTTATTAGTTCCTCTGCTGTCTATTTCTGGAGGGAGAAAAAAAAAGCGTGTTTTACCCTGAATACCAAATTTAGCTCTTTCTGTCTCTGTTGGTTTAGCCCTGCCTCCCATCAAAATATTGTTCTCAAAGATTTATGTAACTTGCAGGCCTCATATGAAATTCTTTCAAGTTGTGGTTGCAGAACAGTTGTATGTCATTAATCTCTCCATTGGAAATTAAAATGGCGTGGGAGACCAGAAGGGGAGAGGGCCCTCTTATGTGTTAAGAGATCATGAGATGAACAGAACCGCAGATGACATCGTCTTATTGGGAGTGATGTGTCTGCTCCCAGCTTCAAGAGAAGGCGTTGCTGCTCTCAGACGGTAACTTTAAGCCCTGATAATGTTAACTCATAAGAAATATAATAGCCTCATTCTAGCTCGTCAAATCAAAACCATCTCTTTTTGAACTCTGAGGAGATGGGATTTCAGCGATAGCCTGTTGTCAGTGTATCATCAGTTGAAGCAAAGTGTTTGCCCTGTAGGTCTTGCTGTCCTTGGAAGCCTGGGGACCACACCACTGCATCACAGTTGCCTGGCTTCTTGACCGCAGAGCCAAGGGGGCTAAGTTGGAAAGTTTGGGTGATGTAAACATGTAGTCACTTGATGGAGTCTAGTGTACTTGGGTGGTGCCTAGATTACCTGATAAAAAGGGTCTCCAGGTGACGAACTGTTCTTATGACAAGAAAGAATGGCCGTACAAATGGGAGTGGTCCTCAGAGTCATGAGGAGAAAGATGGAGAGCTTGTCTGAACTCCCTGTTCTGGAGTTTCTTTCATCACATTGACTTGAACTCAAACCTATTGTAATTTTGAAGTGTCCACAGCATTCCAGAGGCCCTTGCTAAACTCTGTGTCTCATTCATGTCACAGAAGCAGAACTCAGGTCGTTTTTCACTCACTGTAAAACTATGCTGTCCTGTGTCATGTCAACAGGTGTCACTGTGATCAGACACCTGAGAGAAACCATGAGGATTGGGTCAAAAAGTTTACTCTATCTCATGGTTTCAAAGATTTCCATCCAGAACCCTTAGCTCTGTGATGTCTGTGCTCACGGTGGGACAGACGTCATGGTGATGGGGCCACTCACTCATGCTGGTCAGGAAACAGAGGTGCTCACGACTAGACTCAGTGTGAAGACAGAGACCCACCTCAGCTACCTAAGCCCTGAGGGCTAAAGTTTCTAGAACCTCCCGTAGTGGTGTCACTAGGTAAGGACCACACTTTCAGTACAGAAGAATCCTTTGTAGGGGAAGGGATATTTCTTTCTAAACCTTAATGAGGTGGAGCGTCAGGAAAGTCCCAAATCCCCATATTTCTGAAATCCAAAACTAAGGCCTGATTTGATTCTAAAGAAAAGTTTCAGTTTGGGAACCATTTGGGAAACCATTTGGGTTTTGTTGTTGTTGTTGTGTTGTTGTTGTTGTTGTTGTTGTTGTTGTTGTTCTTGTGTTTTGCTTGTTTGTTTGTTTTAATTAAATAGAAATGTTTAACCAGTAAGTCTGGGTAGATATTTCAAAGTAACACCTTCCAAAATCTGGACCATTTCTGAGCTCAAGCATTTCAGATGAGAATCTTTCGCCCTGTATTGATCATCTCTTCACTTTGGCCTGCAGAACTGAATTTGTTCGTTTGTGTACATGGCTTCTGGTCAGCTCTTTCTTGCCCACTCCTGTGGTGAGGTGGCAGAGAGAGCAGATTGATGTGTGTGGAGCGGCAAAGTAGGCACAAAAGCTGGGAGATTGGGCAGGAGACAGCTGAGACAGGTGCTCGGAGAGTATGTGGCAGTGGCCTGTATGAGGCCTCAGTCCCTGTTCCTATGCAAACTGAGAATGGGCCCAGCCAGTGGGGAAAGAATCCCTGGGGGATTGGTAGCCATTAGTCCAGCATTTAATAATGGTCCACCAATCTTGGATACGTTTGACTGGGGATCTGTCATGGCTCTCCTCCCCGTTTCCTCCTGCAACCCCATACATGGATTCTTTAACATCTTGTAAGTCCGACCAGGAAAGGACAGCCCTTCTCTTTCTCTGATACGTTCCAGCACATCTCCCAGTGATGGTGTTCTGTGGTGGGAAGGTAGCCCCTCATGGAGACCCCCTTCTCAGGTGGTTCCCAGCGGCATTGAGATGACAAAAGCGACTTCACCTTCTCAGCTGGGGATAGTGCGCATACCTGCCTCTTGAGTTGAGAGCCATTCTCAGCTACCGAGTTAGTGAATTTCAGTTCTAGGCCAGCCTGGGCTACTTGAGACTTTGTCCAAGAGAGAGAAAAAAGGGAAGAAAGGAAGGAAGAGAGGAAGAGAAAGAAAGAAAAAAATGAAAGAAGAAAGAAAGCCTTTTTGTTTGGCTAAAAGTCACTACAGTGGTTGTGTATGTTTATTCTGATTAATATTATCAAGTGCGTCGCTTTCAGCCTTGGCCTGCTGCTCGAATCTCTGAGAGTCACATGGGGATGCTGATAAAACTCCTGTGCTCCTATTGATCACAGAGCCGGGCTTATCTATCTTAGAGAACAAAACTAACTAAGCTGAATCTCTGATAGGGTCTTTATTCCATATTGACAAAAGCCTCTTAGAATGAATTTGTTTTTAAAGTGGCAAGAGGTTGGGGGAGGAGCGCATAGTGTGTATCTTTTGCTGGAAAAATACAGCGTGTAATTATTAAACAGCAGGCACTCTTGGTAAACTCATTTAAGAGGTGCCGATCCAGCTGCCCAGGGACGGAAGTCTCCTCACTGCATTTAAGTTGAAAAAGTTAAGGTAGATGCAAGCTGGGTTCTCTCTAATCCTTTTAGAAGGCCCTTGTAGCTTCTGCAGAGACCGTGTATGTAATAACTCTGGGCACAGTTCTTTTTCTCTTGACTTTAGTATTCTATCCCTATCGTTATGTTTGTCCATGTGTGTGTGCATGTGACTGTACTGTTATTATGTACTGTTCCCAATTTTGTCATCTGAGTTTGCTCTTTGATTTTTTTTTTATTTTATTTTTTTATTTTTGTAAATCTTTTAAGATAGAGCCTCTCACTGGCCTGGAGCTTACCTCAGGTAGGCTAGGATATGCTTGCCAGTGCTTCCTCAGCACTAAGATAACTGGCAAGCTACCACTGGCTTTACCTTTGAAAAATATGGGTGCTGGGATTGAACTCAGGTCCTACTGTTTAGCAAGTAACCAGTTCACTGATGGGGCTGTCTCCCCAGACCCTAGCTTGCTCCTTTTATCATGGTACTCAAAATAAGATTAACTTCCCCACACATTCATCTTCAGCAAGGTTTCTAAGAGCACAGAGCATACGCTGCCATTTTTCATCCTCCCAGCCGTGAGTCTATTGCCAGTGGCCTGCTGTGGTCTCTCCTTGAGCCCTTGAGCATGGCAGAGAGTCTGCTGTTCCCACAGGATACCCTTCCCATGCTGCTTTCTCTTGCCCTGAACTGTCTCTCCACACAGGAGGGAAGGTGACATGATGTCTTTTTAGTCATTCAAATCCAATAACTTTTAATCTGAAGGTTAAGTAGTGAGATATAAACTAAGAGATGATAATATCAATTTTATGTTCACTGAAGGGCACAATCTACCTCTTTCTAGTAGAGGAAAATTGTGCGTAAAATGTCTTTTGCTTTTCCGTAGCAGAGCCATGCCTCTCACAGCCAAGGGAAGAAAGATTTGGGGAAATTTTTAATAAAATAAGATGTAGCATCATAAAGCAGGGCAAGAGTGGCGTTTCATGATTATAATTATTATATATTAATTTTTCAAGGCTGCATGGTACAGAGCAGCTCTCTCATAAGGAAGGCTTCTCCCACTGACGCTCATTATCCTCTATAAGAACTCAGCAACCTTTTACAAGGTCAAAGACGGCGAGAGAATGACACGATGCTCATTCTTTTCTGACTATTTTTGGTCCTAATGTGTGTGATAAATAACACCTTGATAATATTGCTTACCTCCCCTCATTTTGCTCCTTCCTCCTGGTGAGACCTCCATTTCAGTGCAATAAGCATTCAACATGCAGAAGCACTGGGTGGAAATGCCTCTACCTGGTTTCTTTTTATTCTGCTGTTCGGGTCATGAGGCTTATATTTGTCTTATAAATACAAAGTTTTATGCTGTGTATTATGTGTCTGTGTCGTGTGTGCTGATGTATGGACTTCCTGTAGCCCTCAGCTATCTGTCAGATGGGGACGACATCATGCATGGGGTAGGTGTGCTTTAATCACTAACACCATTGTCAAGGTTATATTCTGTAATGAGGTGATTCAGGACTGTGATTGTGAGGGTGGCCTCCTGAAAGGAAGCAGCCTGCCTCAGATGTTTGTTGGGCACATTCTGTGTACAAGGTGCTGGGTTGAACCTTCACACCAGAACAGGAACCAAAAAGCTCTGGTGCTCAGGCCAAATCCAGCCTAGCGTTCCATGCCGAAGACAGTCCTATGCAGACACGGCTATACCTGATGTTTACCACAGTGCACCGCTGCCTGTGTGCCTACACAGCTGTAGTAGTAATTTTCCTCACAGATGTGACAACATGGCTGTCAGAAACAACTTAAGGATGCAAAGATTAATTTTGCCCTGCAGTTTGTGCGGGTCCGGTCCATCAATGGGAGAGGTTACAGCTGCAGAAACATGAGGTATCTGGTCACACTGCTTCCACGGTCAGGAAACGGAGAGATGGACGCTGATGTTCAACTTGCTTTCTTTGTATCCAGTCTGGGAGCTCAGTCCATTGGCTGTTGCTACCCATGTTTATGGTGGTTTTTCCCTTTTGAACAATACAGCCTTCACAGATACACCTCTACAGGTGTGTTTCTGCGGTGATTCTAAACCCCATCAAGTTGACAGTAAAGATTTAACTGTTACAAGAGCCAGCCACGGCAACCTATTACAGCAGAAGTTATATGTCCCAGAAACCTTAAAATGTGCACGGCCTTGCACTTTGCAGAAATAGTAGCCCTCCCCTGGGTTATTGAGTGGAATGTGGTGTGTGGCAGATTTTCTGCTCTTACTTTGTAGTCATAGGGTAGATGATCCTTTGTGTGTGTGGGGGTGTGTCTGTGAGTGTTCATGTGTGTGAGCGTGCATGTGTGTATGAGTGTGTGTTTGAGCATGTTGTATGTTTATGTGTGTGCTTGAGGGTATGTGAGTGTATGTAAGTGTGTTTGTGTGTGTGTGTGTGTGTGTGTGTGTGTGTGTGTGTGTGTGTGTGTAAAGGGGTCTACATACCTATACACATAATTTATGGTTTTGGCTTGCAGTTTCTAGTCTGATGCAGTGATGTGTGGGTGTATTCACACTTCCGTTCTTGTTTTCAGTAATTTAACTGATAGTTTCTCACAAATTAAGAAATTGGACATTGGTAATAGTTAAAACCCCTTGAGGCAGCCTGCTGAGGAAATGGAAATCGGACATTCTTAGTGAGTCACCGAGAGAGCAGCTGTCCTGCCACGGCTCCCTTGTTTCTAGTGTAGGCTTTCTCCCATTCGTGTCCTCACCACTAGACACCACGGAGAAGTACTGCCTTCCCCCTCTCCTTTCATTCTAGGAATTCGCACTCTAATTGAGGTGCAATAAGATACAGAAGCACATACGTGAACCATCAATGGAAATCTTTAATGCACAGAGATAAACTGAAGGAGACACGCAGAAGCCAATCAATCGATAGAGGAGGGATTTGGGTCATAAATCCTCAGTGGCCTGGAGAGAAAAAATTAGTATCTGCATGGTGGGTTTTTTTTTTCTTTAAGACTTTAGTGAAACTAGAAAACAGGAACTCAGTATGTGAACATCTGCTGATTTACTTTAAACCTTTCGGCGGGAAATAGTGGATGGGAGATGTATTCCTGAACTGAATAGCTTTGAATTGTGGCTTGGGTAATTAAGGATCCGCAAGGTTTGTCTTTGACAATATCTATCAATTCAGAGATCTGTGACGTTAGATTCAAGCTACAGAGCAACTAGTGGCAGCTGGTGAGTTGAGGCTTCCTTGGGACGGGCCTGAGTTCACTGGGCTGCAGGACATAGCTTCTGCCGTCTCTGTTAACATAGCCCATGGTACGAGTGTGAGCTTTCCAGGGATGAGATGGGGCCTGCTAAGTCTGGCTTGTTTCCTTGGTAAGTTCTATATTTCCTATTCTTTAATATCAAATTCTAGCTACTCACCTCATCCTATAATTAGAATAATTGAAACCTTAGTACCTGATTTGATAATAGTTGTCAAATCTGAAGATTGTTGCTCAATGCACTTATTAACTGTATTTTCCAGAAGATCGAGTCAGCTTTGGTATTTTTTTTTTATCCTTCCGGGGCCTTTTTTCTTTCCTTTAGTACATAGTTACTTCTGTCTTTTTGTAAAGCTTATCCAATAAGTTACTCCTTTTCACAATTGACAAAAATGTGTTTATTTCTGTCACATTGGCCCTCTTATTCCTATTGTCAAAGAACATTGGCTGTGGAGAGTGTGTGTGTGTGTGTGTGTGTGTGTGTGTGTGTGTGTGTGTGTGTCTGTATCTGTGTCCATGTATGCATACAGGCATATGTGGGTGCATACCTTGGGGAGGCATGCATAAGGGCATACATGTGTGCATATGTGCATATGTATGTAGTTGTGTGCATGCATGTGTGTAAGTACATAATTTTGACCCTTCTCATTCACTTCACAGACTTTTGGCTATGCTAACTTGTTCAGTGTTTGGGCAAATTTTTTTTTTTATGTTTCCATGATTACATTATGTTAAGTCTTTCTGTAATCTATCTCTGTCTTGGAGTAGGGTTCTTCTTTTGGCTCTAAATACTCAACAGCATGTACCTGGAATTATTTTTCAGGTATCACAAGACATCAAAGCCCCAGCCAACTCTGAAGAAAACTCTGAAAGGCATGGGGTCAGGTTAAGCCTTGAGCACTGAGAGCTATTTCACATTCATTCAGGTGGCTGTACACTATTGTTCTCTCCTCACTACAGTTTATCATGAGGCAGTTCCATGCTAAGCCCAGCCAGGTTCATAGACATGGTCCACAAAGCATGGACACTCCTTCCCGGCAGGCATGTGAGTTCCTGCAGACCATTCTTGGGCAGTTTGGCCAAGACTCTCGGCAGACTCTCACAGCCATTTTGGTTTAGAGATCCACATTGCCTGCTTTGTTTGCAAGGAATTGAATCTTTTTCAGAGTTTCTTGTTGGACTGTGTTGAGGGCTTCTTAGACCGATTGCCAGATCCTCCTTCAGAATTCTCAAATTCTAGGCAGGGCCCAACAGTTTGCTTCTTTGGTTTCTCTAGACCATCTTCCACTGCTTGGCTGGAGAGCCACACGGGTGGGATGACTGGCAGGCAAGGTTAGGCTGTGGGATTGAAGCTCTGGCCTAAGTCACAGTCCTTCCTAGATGAGTTATTGTGGACATCTGAAAGTTCTGCACCTCAGTTTCCATATCCATCAAATGGGGACAGCATCAACATTTATTATCCTGAGGGTAACAAAGGACCAGGAAACTGCAGCACATTGTAATGATCTGCAGTTGTCAGCCAGTACTGTTATTATTAACATCATTGCCACCATCAGTAAGAATTCAACCTACAAAATTAGTGTGTGAAGCACAAAGAATTTAATCCATTCCTTGTGTATTTTAGTGTCCTGCTTAAAAGATAAAGAGTTGAATATTTCCCAAATTGGATGGGAGAAGAAGAGTTCACAAGGTGGTTTTGACCTACTGAACTTTTAAAATCTTGTAGCCATTGAGAATACCATACCTGGGCTGCTCAGGTGGCTGCACCTGGTAAGGGCATTTGTCTCTGGTATGCACCAATGTGAGTATGCACATACCTGCTCGCATAAAATAACAACACTTATTTAGTAGTTAATAACCTGAGGGCTGATCATGCTTTGTGGTGGAGGAAGGTGCTCTTAACTTCGCTCTTCCGTTTAGTTTTAGGATTCTTGTTTGTTTATAAATTGCTTTTTGTATATCTGAAGGTTTCCGTAGCAACATTAGCTCTACAGAGACAAAGAGGAGGTGCTTTAAGTTAAAGCCCTGCAGGATGCATATGAAATCCGTAGGAAATACATACAATGATCTTGACCCTGTGCAGTGCATAGGTCACATATTTTTCCATAACAATAAAGTAAGTTTTAAGATTTCTTCTCACATTTATCTCTTCAGCCACCACTTGTCTGGATGTACTCTCCCGATCCCCCAGTGTTCTGGGTGCTTCCACCATGACCTGTGGCACACGCAAATCATCCTTACTGACCCTCACTCTTGTGTAACAAAAGTCAGAACTCATCCATCCCCAGAGAGGTGGGAAATAAAGCAGGACTTACTCTTACGTTTTGCGTTTCCCCATTCTCCTACCTCCCATGTGCCTCCTGGGCCCTGTAGACAACCCCTTCCCATGGTCACAGGCACAATCTTCCGTCATCAGTCACTTCTCAGGCTGCTTCCCTCTGGGAATTGTAGAGATACAGGGACCATTTGACTGGAATTCCCTGCGGGAAGGGTGGAACCCCACCTCTCACAGCTCCTGTGTGAGGAAAAACTGTCACATGTGACTAGCATTCGGTGCCTCCATTTTCTCATCTGTAAAATGAAGCAGTAAAAATGAGTACATTATCCTTGGCCGAACAATCACTGCTTTAAAACATGCTTGTTACTGGATTCCCCATCTTTTAAGGATGGACCAAAGCCATGGCCCAGATAGTATGGATCCAAACATACTGGTCTGGTCTGGTCTAGACTGGGTTATTTCTCTGGGGTATTCCATTCTTTAGCCTGCCCTACTCATTTCATATTTACATGTAATCAGTATTGAGTTCTCCATATTGGAGTCTTCCAAGAACTACCTCCCATGGATACAGGAATCCCCACGTTCTATATCACTGGGTAATAGACTGAAATTCATGGCCAGTCCCATCCACCTACTCATCTCTTCATTCATCCTGACCTCAGTGTGAAGACTGTAGAATCAGGCCTTGTAGGCAATTAGTACCCCAATTTATCATTTTAGGAAAGAAAACACACATCCTAATCAACACAGAATCTCTACTCTGTACCCACAAGCGAGCGTCACCGAAGGGGCCCCTTGCACAAATGTTTTAAATTTGGAGGCAGAGTTAAGGACACAGTTGGCCTCCAGAATCTGAATTGAATCAGGGTTTTATTTCAGATAAAAATCTTTGGGTCTCATAACTTAAAAAACACAACTTTTACTGGCATTACGCAATTTGCCACGGGTCATTTACCAAAATGTTTGTATATGTAAGCCCAGGTTCTTCTCTTTAAAAAGAAGGAAGGGCGGAGGTAGGGGTTGGGTTTTGCTAAAATCCAGGTGGCGTTCGAGTTTATATTTAATTTTAATTGGAAATGAAATACAGGCAAAGGAGGGGGAAAAGACCCACCATGTTTTCTTTACTAAGAGTATCCATTGGGGAGAGGAAGGGCACCGGCAGCCAGGTTTTAAGACACACATTTTTTATTGGCATGTCTATTTTTTTTTTTCTGGCTGAATTCTTATGCCTGCATTTTAAAAAAAAAAAATTTGAGTTTTCACACATGGCAGGCATTTTTATGTCTCGGTGCCACTTGCCACCCTCCCTCTGTATTTTTCATGCAATTAGTACCTAGAACCAGGAGAGTCACTCTTTATGTGCCACACAGAGCCAAGAGCTTTCCCCAGTCCTCTGCTGAGCGCCCTTTGAAGCTCCAAATGAGGTAATATTTAATACTTGCGGTTTATTTTGATTTCTGAAAGAGCAAGGAATTTTGGAAGAAAGAAGAGTAAGTGGAAACCTTTATTTCAAGCCAGAATTTGAAGGTCCTACAAAGTACAGGTACATTGTGTGAAACTGCCAGGCAACACCGGCAGAGAGACAGGGAGACAGTTAACAATCGGCTGCTTGGACAGGGAGAGGTGGTGGGCCAGCCGTGAACTCCACCGATGCCTACAGAATACTGCTGGCCCAAGAGAGCAAAACCTTCTGCGTTGGCTCCTGTGTAGATGTGGGTGTAATCTGGGTGTTCCGAATTGGAAACTAAATGCTAAATAATTACAAACTTTAGGATCTACAGAACAATTTGCAGAAAAGTTAAATGATGCAGGGAAGGACAGAGAAAAATGACGTGCGGTCTACAATCCTGTTCTCTGGCAGTGACGACTCTTTTAGAGTTCTTTCTCCTTCTATTTCAAAGACGAGTTCTCCTGACTTCCATACAACTGCTCCCATTCCCTCTATGGAGCTTCTCTGACACCAAGGCTATCCGTCAGCCCACACCCCAGCAGCTGGTTTTCTTATGGGTTAGCTCACCTTTTAATCTCAATCTTAATTTTTAGATTCTGTATAATTTTACTTTTAGAAAAAAAATCATGGTTTTGATCTCCAACCTCATTATTTATACTGTAACCAATGTTATTTTCTTAATAACACCCCTTACTCACATTTGCCCAGCCTTACTAGATTATGTTGTTGGTATTGATTTTTTTTTTTTTCAAGACAGTGTTTCTCTGTGTAACAAACAGTCTTGGCTATCCTGGAACTAGCTTTGTAGACCAGGCTGGCCTCAAACTCACAGAGATCTAATTGACTCTGTCTGCTAAGTGCTGGAATTAAAAGCCTGTGCTATCATACGCCTGGCTGCTAGGTAATTCTTTATCGGGCACAGTTCTCTAAATATTAACTCATTTCTTCAGTCTCCGACTGACTGACTGACTTTTATAGATTTTTTGAGACATAGTGCTATTATTGTGTAGCCCAGTGAGGTCATAAACCTGGCAACCTTCTGCCCTGACCTTGTGAGTTCTGAGATGACAGACGTGCACCACCACACCTGACCCTCCCATTGAGGGAAAGAGAAAAACTTCAATATGGCACCATGACTTCAATATGGCACCATGACTTCAATAAGGCACCATGACAATTAGATGGTATTTTCAACAATGCGGGGAGTGCACCCCAGACATCCCTGCTGTCACAGACCAGCCAGTGTGAGTTGGAAACCCCCAACAGGAGATAGTAACAGTAGATGTAGTAGACTTAGAAAACTTGGTCAAAAACTGGTGGTCTCCAGGTTTATTGCCGAGTTGCTGCGTGCCGTGGTGCAGGGTGCTTATACAAGCCGTCTGTGAGCTAAGTACTCCTTTTAATGAAGGATTTTTATAATAATTGATGAGTCTCTCTCTCTCTCTCTCTCTCTCTCTCTCTCTCTCTCTCTCTCTGTGTGTGTGTGTGTGTGTGTGTGTCTGTCTGTCTGCCTGCCTACCTGCCTGTCTGTCTGTAGTTGGAATTACACGTCACTGAGAGCTGCCTTCCGTGAGTTCTGGGCTCTGAACTGAGGTGCTGTACAAAAGCAGCAAACACCCAGAGCAGCCCAGCCAGAGCTGATGACCCTTAAACTCCCCATTCTCTATAAGCAGAAACACAGCTCTTACCCCATCCCTTCACACAAAATCTAACTGGAGGCAGCTGAATTCGAACCTGCGCCTGCAGGCCCTAGGGCTTGACCATCTCAGAGCACCCAGCTGACCTGAGCGTTTTATTGCGGAAGTGATCAGTTCATTCAAGTGTTCTCTCCCATGATGCTCCCCTTCTCCCTGCACTGCAGAAGCTGGATCTGTCACCTGTCTTCCACTGCATCCCATTTTATGTTGCGTCTGGACAGGAAGTAACCCATTATTACTGAAGACGGTAGCTTTTCCATTGCCAGCCTGACCTTTCTTCACACACAGCCCTGGCTTTGTAACACGTGTGCCCACGGATCTCAAGCCACTGTAATTTGTTTCTAGTTGGTTTCTTTTTCATTTCACAGGGGGAGACCCTTGCTCCTCACCTGTTGCTCTGTGTCCTCCTACTGAGGACTCGAACCTGGTCCACTGAGGAAGACCTCAGCAATTCCTTCTGATTCTAAAACACTCCAGAAATGGCAGAAGCTGGACGGAGTTGACAGCATGCGGTGGGCAAGGAGTGGAGCAGTGGGATTCTGGGAGATTTTGGCCATGTCTCCAAAATCCTTCCAGATTCCTGTCTCCTTTGTACTATCAAAAGATAAAAAGGATGCTTTTAAGAAATGGGAAGTCTGGATTTATTAATAAAATGCCACGTCAGCCATGAATAGCAGTGGTTGGAACATATTTTCTAGACAACTTAAAAGCAGCCATTCTGAGGTTGACAAGTTCCCGTTTATTGCTCTGTGTTTGGGCCGTGGAACCACGAGGTTTACACTGCAGACTTTGTCCAGGTGCCCCGAGCAGCTGTCAGGGACCGACAAGACGAGGACATACTTTCTGTGTTTTCTTAGTATTGCGTAACAGGCCCGAATGCCTTACCCAACCATCAAAAATGTATTCGGTTAAAATATTTCTAGTACTCTGTGTTTCTTGGGGGTGGGGGTGGGGCTCATGATTAGCCCAGTCTCACTGGGGAATGAGTTAGACCCTTGGAGCAGTCACAGCTCTCCTCATTGTTTTAATATCTGGACTTTGCGGCTTGTTTTGCTTTAAGAATGGTTCATATTGTTGACAAAATGTCCTTTGCTCCCCGAGAGGTATTTTGTGTTCCTAACTCCATGGCTTACTTCCTCTGCTCACATCGAAGCGTTCACCACTTAGCAGAGAACAACTGGTTAGCCAATAAATAAAAGATTGTACTCATGAAGGATTGTGCTAGGGCGCACGGTGGGGATTTTAAAGATTCATAACCTACAAGTCAAACTATGTGCGTTTCCCTGGCAGCAAAATATCTGTTTGTTTCTGGTTTAGGAAACAGACTTTAATGTTCATGCCTGATTTTACAGAGTTGGCACTTTATGCCAAGCGCTTGCCTTGCGGTTAAGTCAACTAACCTGTTAGCCAGTGTCTGTGGTGGGTTAAGCCGAAGCCCGTATACCATGCCAGAGAGGACACTTTTGAGACAGTCTTTATCTCATTCTCACCTACAAAAACAAGCCGGCATGTCTGCGTTTGGCAAGCACAGCAGAGCAGGCTGAGAGACAATCTTTGAAGAAAAGTTGTCATTTGGAAATTTCCCACTCTAAAGCTGGGATTTGAGAGGCAGAGAAGCCTCCTTTCCTTGAGGTGTCCCTGCGGGCAAAATTGTATTGTCACAGCAGCAGAGAGACAGGTTTAGTGTGGCAGAGAGAAAACAAGCTATTCCAGTTCTCAGGAGGCGTCCGGATGGATGCTGCTGTGAGGGGCTCAGGTGCTTGCTCTGCTGTTCCTCCATGGGCTGGGGAATCCAAGCCAGGGCTTTGCGCACAGGAGAAACGTGTGCTACATCCCTCGCCACTGATGCTCTGAAACGGAGGGCTCGGGCTCCTCCTGAACTCAGGATGTTCCTGCCTCTGCCTCAGAGTGCCTGGCTTGGAGGCCTATGCTCCGGGCAGCACCTCACGCCACTCTGAAGTGCACCCTTCCAGGCTCCATGAGAGAATCAAGAGCTGCATGGGATAACCACACAGGGCTTTTCCCACAATGCTTTTCTGAAAGGCTTCTCTGGATCTTGATCCCTGCAAGAATGACAAAGTGACTTCAGTTAACACTCACTTAAGCAGTCGCCCTGCACACCCCTTTCCCTATACCTTATCCTAAGTCTGTGGGACTGTGTGTCATTTCCCTCCTTGCCCTTTCTTCATAGTCAGAATTTTTAAAATTCTTTGGATGATCCACTCCCATATTTTATGGATGATAAAACTAAGCTCAGACAAAATAAAGGCTTTGCCCTTTGATTAGTGCTTGCGCGCATGTGCCTGATGTGTTTAGAAACTGCCTCATAGGGCTTGCTGACGACCCTTCCATATGTCAGGATGAATGAGGTCAGAAACGGGTCTTGTGGGTACCCACAAAGTGAGCGTCCTCACCCAGGCCCCATGAGTGCCTGTGTGGCTGGGCATGTAGAAGCTCAACTGCTTGTACACGTCTACTGTCAGTAATTGGGGACCGAGCTTTGTGACCTTTAGATCGTGGGTCAGTGTACTACAAGTTTACATCGTGTCTGTTCATCTCTCCGTCCACTCATCTTTGCAGTGTGTATAGGGAATCAAACCCAGAGCTCATCGGTCTCAACTAACAGTGCCTTACAGCCCCAACCCCAATATTTTATTGAGATAGTATTTCTTTTTTTTTTTTTTTTTTTTTTCTTTTTCTGGAGCTGGGGACCGAACCCAGGGCCTTGCGCTTGCTAGGCAAGCGCTCTACCGCTGAGCTAAATCCCCAACCCTGAGGTAGTATTTCTAAGTAATTGTTTTGCAGGGTTTTTTTTTTTAATCGTATTTTATTGGGGGAGGGACACGAATGTACCACACAGCATACGGGGAGTGCTGAGGACCACCTATGGGAGTTGGCTCTCTTTTTACCATGGTGGTTTTGGGAATTGAACTCCGATGATCAGGCTCAGTGGCTACTTTATCTGCCGAGCTTTCACACTGGCTCCAGATTTGCCAACTCTTCTGTCTCTGTCACACTGTGTTTTCCAAATAGTCCTGGCTATTGCCTGGAAACAGGCGCAGTAGCTGTTTTTCAGGTAAACTTCACCGAACGTGTCAGAGGCCTGGCTTTGGTCAGTGGTTTGCCATCTTTCTCCTGGACCACGTGGAGATAGCATCTCAAGGAAACACTTATCTGTGCAGCAAGGTGGTCTAGTGCCTATGCTAATCACATGATTTCTGTGGAACCTTTCTTCTTGGAAAAAAGAAAACAAAAGTTCCCCAGTTTTGCCTTTCTAGCCACAGTTAAAGGTTTCTCAATCCCCACTCCTCAAAGCCTGGCTCCCTGTGGTTATCCCCCACGATTCTGACTGATGCTGGGAAGGAAACACAGACTTCCCAGAATACACCACCAGTCCCTGGTGAGATGACCTCAACCCTCCTCTCTGTGTCATGTGTCTCATGGTTAGAAGGAACCTCTGCCACTCACTCCTGCGTATTCATAGTCTCCACCCGCCCTCCGTCACCCTCCACCATCTCCACACCCCATCTGTCAGTTTAGAATATTTCCGTTCATGCAGATACTTCCAGGTATATAGAGGCAAGGCAGGAAAATCGATAAGTCTGAGCTCTAGGCTAGCCTGGGCAATATGGCAATACTCTTGAATTGTCAATGGAGTAGAAAAGATTGTTTTTGTTTGTTTGTTTGTTGGATCCATGTGCACAGTGAAGCTTCAGTGTAGACCTTCTTGTTCTGTGTGTAATACAGTTTTACAAACAGTACACCAAGCAATGGTTGATGGTCCCATTACAATGTCCCATCTAAGGGCTGTCGTGCTATTTTTACGCAAGACAAAAATCAAAGCTCAGAAAGATAATTTAACTGTCTCCCCATTGCGGAGTTAAAGTGGTTGAGTGGTGAAGACAAGAAAGGATAGGCTCTGGGGCTGAGGGAGAGACGCTGAATGTCTCCCTGCCTTGTTTATTCCTGGCACCATGTCAGTTCTGGAGAAGTCTTTAGGCCGCCGACTCCTGTTCTTGGGCAGTAGATGGGAAGCTAGACAGAATGCGAGAGGATGGCTCCTCCAGTGTTCCAGATGCAAGAGATCGGCTGTGCTGCAATACAGCACAGGAACACTCGCATCCACCAGCCAGAATGCTGTGGCTGTTTCTCAGCTGAGAAGCAAGAAGCCAGCCACTCGCCCTGTGAACCTCTAGTTTCTGGTTCATCGCCACGGGTTCCTTTGTCCCTGTGCTTGGAAATGACTCCAAACACATAGTTTCTGCCTGCTGGTTTGGTTTGGCTTTTGTGTTTTGGTTTTGCGTGTGTGTGTGTGTGTGTGTGTGTGTGTGTGTGTGTGTGTGTGTGTGAGAGAGAGAGAGAGAGAGAGAGAGGAAAGAGTGTTTTACTTTGTGGAAGAGTAGCTGTCTTATCAGACATTGTATGTGAGAACATGGGAATGGTCTGCCCAGCGTCTCACACCACTCCACACCCCCTCCCGCTGTGTGAGTTTCTGACCTCATCCCATGGACTTTGTACTTAAGAACTCAAGAGATAAAACCACACTTGGAAGCCTGAGGCCACAAAAGCGCTACTGCTGTGTCAGCTGTTTCTTCTTGGGCTGAAAAGCCTGTGACAGGGTGATGTCCCATTGGTCTTGCATCTTTGATCCCTTATTGGCCAGTGCTAGCATTGCCCTCTGATGTACAAGGACCTCATGTGTTGTGAGCATCTCTTCTGCGGAACAAGAAAGTCTCTCCCCATGTAAGAGCGGACCTCAACAGCAGTGGTTCATCTCTGGAGCTGCTGTAACTGTCTGCTGCCTGGAGGCTTATTCACCTTACTTCTTCCCTTTTTCGGCATCATGAGCCTAAGGAAAAGCTCTCTTTATGTGGGTCTGAGCCTCGTGGCATCAGACTTTAGCCACCTCCTTGTTTCCACTGTCCAGAGCACCCAGAAATCAGATGTTGTTTCTTCTCTCTCCAGCTCCAAAGTGAGCCAGAAGGCTGCCTCTGATGTAGACACTTTATGTTTTGGACCTTTGTGGCCTATGAAATAACTAATGAAATTTCTAAACAACCAAACCAAACAGAAATGCCAGGAAGAAGGAAGGAGGGAGGGGGATAATTGCATTATATATAGGATCTGTTACATCATAATAGAATGCAGACGTCAGGGGGAGAACACATTGAGTGAAGAGAATGGCCTACCACCTTTGGGTTGTGTGGGCCTCGGTTTCTCCATCTGTAAAATGGCATGCGTTCTAAGCATCTTGTGCCCCTCGGAGAAGCGAGACCTAACATCTGATTGACAGTGAAACAATGGATGTAGGACTCTGAATGGTGGGCTCGTCGTCCTGTGTTCCTTGAAGGGCTCACCTCCCCCAAACTGAGAAGATTTCCTCATGGCCACTTGTGTCCTACGATACCACGGGGGCTTGATTTCTTAGGAAATCCCTTCTCAGAATTAGGGACCCAATGAATAGGATTTTGAAAGCTCCCACGCTCTGGTGTTTCCAAGTCTTGATTTCTGTTCTCTTCTTTCTTTGGCCCAGTAGTTACAAGAAAGCTTGAATTTACTTCTGTGGGCACAGTGAGGCATGGCCAAGCAAGTCCTGACCATGGAAGCTGGGGCCCACGCTGTGATGCACAGGAGGCTACATGACGCTTGACAGGAAGGGAAACTGCTGGGACTGTAACTTATCAAAGGCATATTTGCTGTTGGCCTTAGTATAATAATGTTAATGAGATTATTAGGTGGGGGAGAATTTTGATAAATAATTGATAAGGATTAGAAAGTGCCTTTTCTGCAAATAAACTTCAGAATAATTAATATTCATGGTCTCTGTTTGTCAACAGAAAAAATGTAAATGAAGACCGGTCCCCTTACCAGACTCAAGGCCTGAAGGACATCCTTGAGACAGGGGTATGGAACGAAAAAGCTAACTTTACAGCCCACACCAAGACCCTGGCCTTATGTAGGTACACACACCTTTTCACTGCCCTGTACACACATGTCCCAGCCCACCTCTCCCTCTGTAAGAACCTGGGAAAGGAGGTTTGTAATAGGTGCAGGTTGCAGGGCATGGAGGGCGGTAGGCAGTAAGGGGCAAGGCCACGTGATGACGCAAAGGCAGTGTACTGCGAGCCACTTTTATTTCTTATTTATAATCTCGGTGCACGCTATGGGTAAAGGATGACACCAGCCATTCAGCCCTTTCACTTCAAAGCGGGGAGAAGGCACGGATGACAGGGCTGGGAGTGGGAATACAAAGGCACTAACAACAGGAGGAAAAATGCCTGTTTACGGGATCACATTTGTTAGCAGGCGCTCTTCTGATATTGCTCCCCCAGGAATAGCAGGAAGATGTGCATCACGGACGGTGATTTAACATCTGAAAATGGTACTTAAAGAGTTTCTGCCTGGTAGGAATGTGATGGAGGCTTCTGAATGGAACCTGGGGACTTCATTTCTTCTATTTATCTCCATGTCTCTCTGGCTTTAGTCAACCATAATTGCATATTTAACCTCTCACGTAGCTTTAACCCCTGATGTGCCAACTTTTCGCCTGATACAGAATGTACATTTGTCAGACATTAGAAGGCTTTACCCGAAATTCTTTAGATAAAATTAAAACACCAACAGCATGGCATGTATTTGTGGTTGGACAGAGGGACGCGTGAATGGCTGGTGAAGTAATGTTAGCGTTTTATGGTTGAATATAGGTAGACAGGCAAAGCTTATCTTTTCCTTCTTTGGCAAGGAAAGGGGAGAAAAGGCAGGTGTGAAGAAGTAGGAAGCTGGAACAGCAAACACTACAACCCTGTTTTCACTTCAAATTCCTCCTGGCTCCAGCTGAGAGAATTCACTGTAGACACCCTGCACGGAAGCTGGAGGTGGATGGAATCGAGGGGAAGAACGTGGTGCTCGCCACCGCAGTCCCGTTTTCTCACTCCGCGTGGCCTTTCCGAGAGGCCCCTTAACAGCTTATGTGAAACAAATATTAACACAAATTGTATAATTACATCAAAATCCCCAATTCCTCAATGATGCAAAACACAGCTTTCAGCTAAGAATCCACCAGCAATAAAACATCTCAGAGTGGAAGCAGTGCACTCCCAGGAAACCCCAAGATGGGATCTGAGCGACTTTCACAGTTTATTTTCATGGTATTTAAATTATGATACCAGTGGGTATTTTTAATTAGTGTGCACTTGTCTCCATAAGCCATGTTGGCAAATTTGACTTGTTCATACAGTCGTTGCTGGAAAAGAGGCCAGCACAGCCTGCAGGAATTAAAATAAAAAGTTTCTGCAAGCTGTTATCGACATGACCATATCTCATTAACTTTCAAAATGGAGATTATTTGCCTGAAAGCTTGATTTGACTAGCAGTAATCAAATATTAGGCCCAACGGAGTATGGGGTGGGCTTGGGGGGGCCTCATTGTTGTGATGTATACCGCCGAGTGTTCTGCAGTTCACTTTAAATAGCCGTATAAGATCTTTGTTTTGACAAAGCAATAGGAAAGAGAAACACAGACATATGGCCCCGAAAGTATTATTAGGATAGTTTTATTTTAGATGAAGACTCATTATTTACTAAGTTTCCTTGAAGACAAATATGAGCCTGCCGATTACTGATTCCTTATCACGTTAAGGATACAGAAGAAGGCGCGGAGTATCTCCCCTCACCCCCAATCAAAGTTTAAGCTTTGGAAACAGGGCCTGTCTTACGATTTACCTTTTCTTATTGGATTTCTCATTGACATAATCCATAAATGTATACATCGAATGCATCCCATTGTTTTAACGAACTGTGAGGAAGGTGGTTGTGAAATTATACACAAAAGGAGAAAAAACAGTAAAGAACGTATCATTCCCCTCTTGTTTTTAAAGAGAGCATCTCGCTTGAAATGGGTATCTGGCCAGTCGTTAAGACGTCTAATTTTGAAAACCCGAAGTTCCCGCAGCAGGTTAGACACAGTCTCTTTTCAGATCTTGTATATTTCCTCAAGCACAAAGGAGCATTTGTACCGGGTAAGGGTAAACTGAAAGAAGAAGATGTGCTGGGGGGTGGGAGTGACAGGCAAAGAGAAAGGTTCAGTTAAACAAAAGACAGGAGATAAAGTCTTTGCCTTTTTATGTCTTTGAACTGAGAACACGGTCTGCATTTTACTACAGGAGAACAAGGCTACAGTGTAAGTAACTGGTTTTTACATTAGGCTCTCCCTGGAGGTAGCAGAAAAATATCATGTCCCTGCATGAAATGTGAATGTGAAATCTACCAGAAAGAAATATTTATGACCATTTCATGCTTGATTAGGCTTGGATGACATCTGTTAGCAGACAGGAGCTGGACAAAGAGAGAGACGCTCGGGGGCAAATGTTAACGGAGTTGTTTAGATGACGCGAGGGCAGAGGCGTCCATTTACTGCCTGGCAAACACAGGAACTGTGTTAGCCACAGCGCAGCTGACAAGCATCCATGGGGATGGGGACCCTGGAAACTGAGTCGATGAATAGTTCTGTGCAGCTGTCGACACTCACTGCGCTGCCTCAGTTTATATCAGAATCCCCTAACATCTGGGTAACCGGCATGTTAGTAAAGTCACAGGAATGTGGCAGAAGGAAAGACAGAAACTCTCTTCACTTTCTCCCACTGAGTTCCGGACCTACCTTGCCCCTAGTTTCCTCAGTGGAAGAGTTCATTATGTCACAGGGTTACCCTGGTTCCAGTCTTCCACCCAAGATCTTAATTTCCTATATTATCATTAGTAGTATTTTAACGCAGACCCCTTGTTTCTAACTTAGGCATGCATGGCTTTAAACCATGTAAAACTTTGCCTAAAATGAGAAGGAAAAAAAAAAAGTAGTTTTTCAGAACTTATTATCAGTCATTAAACGTTCTGAAGCCGGCACTGCTTGTCTCCGTGGAGGCTCCTCAGAGCGGAGGGACGAAGACTGCTTCTTTCTGGTTCCTTTCCCAGCCTCTTTTCCTGTAACTTCTCTCTGTCTGGAATGCTGATGGGAAATGTTAGTTTGTTTTTGTTTGCAGCAGGTCTGTTGTTTTGATTTTGTCTGAGTGGTATGGAAAACAGTACGTCACTTAGAGTGGGTGTTTTGTGTACCGGCCATTTGGCCGTTGCACATATATTTCTCATGCTTATTACATGATGACAAGGGAACCAAAGAGACACAAGTTTCCAGCTGAATTTTTTTTTTCTTTCCAGCTTAATAATAGTGAGAAAAGAAGAAAAGGAAAAGAAAAACAAAGTTAATAGATTTAGCAGTTCGATGGTACGATGCTGTAGCCGACTTGGGTTTCCTTAAGGTTTTCGTTGTGGTGGGGAAGGTATTTAGGTGAAGGTCATGTTGATGTGCACATCAGTTTCTATAATAAGCTGCATGTGGATAGCATTTCACATTTTGCATAGAGTTGTGAAATGCTGTAATTCAAGTAGGAAAATGCATAGAAGGACACTAAACAATGTTAGCACCATTCCCCCGATCAGTTCAAGGTGCTTCCCCCCCCCCCAAACCCCCACCCCCAGCCTTGGTGTTTGGGCCACATGTGAAAAAAAAAAAAAAAAACCACTCCACCAATACATGCATTTTAATGACAATGATTGGAGATGAAATTTGGGTTGAGAAGCCTGAACACAAATCTCAGAGCATAACCTCCAGTTGTTCCCCAGCTCTGTGCGGACATGCTTCAGCTGAACGCCTTCTCAGCAGAAAAGGTGCATCTTGCTCGCCAGGGTGTAGAAGTTAGCGCTTTAAGTAAGTAATTCTTGGTGTAATACAAAAATATAAAATGGAAACGATGATTAATTTTTCAATTTCTCTATGCAGATATCTAATCATTGTACCCATGGACCGCCAAAGGCACCCATTAAAGATTTAAAAATGCAAGAGGAAGGTAGAATCCGAAAGATGAGATTTGGGATTAAATAATGTAAAATTACTGCAGGGCGATAGTGAGCTGGTCCCTCAGTGAGAGGTTTTCTCAGACCCTTTGGAGAGCCACTTAAAGTATTGACATGACTTACACACTCCGTCCTAGCCCTGGTGTTAACCAAATTATGTATTAAGTGAGAAAATTATCCTTATTTTTGTCTTACAAATAGCTCGTGCCCAGCAACAAACAGTGACCAAGTGTCATGCGTGCTTTCCAATACTTTAATTCGTGACCTCCCTGGCAAAGGGTTTCTTGTTACACCCGTGTATGCTGTGTCTTCCTGGAGGCTTTCTATTTTAGCTGGGAAAATGCAGTGTTCGAGGGTCGCCTGTGTGCGTACACTGTGATTTTCTTCAAATCAGGGGAACTTTTATAATCCTAGAAGAAGGAGACCTCTCCGCCTGGGTATATAAAAGCTGTCAGGAAGGTCCAGCCGGGCTCCTCCGAGCTCCGCCGTGCTCTTTATCACTTTGCTCAGCCCCACATAATAACATCTTCATCGGAGATTGCCGTGGCACAGGGGAGCTGCATTTGTTGATCAAATTTGGCTGGCTAACACTGTGATCTCCTATCCTGAAGTGCGGAGATGTGCCTGGAATATGTAAGTGCAAAGCCGGCCTCCTGATTGATTGATTCTGCCTGTCACAGAACAAGATAACCGGATCAGTAAATACCCTGTGCACTCACCATCATCTCCACAATCAAAAGTGAGGGCATCACGGGGCTGGAAAACACTGGGGCATGATGGGAATGCACACATCTCCTTTGGAACAGGCAGGAACACATCCACAGACACACATCCACACAAACACAAAGAAAGGGAATGCTTTCTGTGGGGCTTTTTCTGCAAGGGAGCCTGCTTGGTTTATTATGTTGTTGTTGTTGTTGTTGTTTTGTTTTTAAGGATTTTCTATGTGATTAAAATACTTCCTGGTTGTAAACCTGGAGTTTATTTTGCAGCTGTCATCTTGGAGATGTTGGACATTTGTCATAAAAAGTTGTTATTTGAGTGCTGTTTACAAAGGAGATTGAGAGCAAGATTGGGGGGCTGGAGCCTGTAAGAGGTCAGTAGTGGTCTCCAGCACAAAGGGAGCCTTTTCCCAAGACTTGCTACCTGTTAAAATAAACTTTTTGTTGAAACAGATGGGCCAAACAGATGTAAACAAATTGTTTAAACTTTTTCTAAATTCCCAGGGAGTTCCTTTCAAACGTAGCACAAGGTTGCCAGATTGGGTGTTTAATTACACAGAGTTCAGAAAGAGTTTGAAGACCTGAGGCCTGTGAACACTGGAGAAATGGACGCTGCTGACAGGTCACCTGGGGTCACACAGTCATGGCGCCAGGATGGTCTCGCTAATGGATCTTGTCACCATCGTGCTTAGGTCGACACTTTTCTGTTTGTTTCTTCCTCCCATAAGATTTTTAAGTTCCTGGGAGACAGGGTATCGTGCGTTCTTGTCCCCGTGTCCCCATTCTCCTAGAAGATGTCACTGTATGTGGTACCTAAGATGTGGCAACTTAGTGAGGGTGGGCCCAGGTGTTGGGCGTTCTTAAATTCATGTGGAGTTGTTCTTCTCCTGAGATGTAACTGGGTTCTGGAGTTTGAATGGCATTCTAACTTAGTCCCTTTGGGGGACTCATGTCAGCGACTCACTGAGCCCCGTCCAGTCTCTGTTCTCATGCAGTGGGGGATGGAGATCAGATACTGAGACATACTGCTGCTGCTTTGACTACTAGCCACACAGAGTCAGTTCCTCAATGAAGTGCTGCCTCCTCTTCGGCCACATCAGCCACTGACAGGCGGAGCCTTGTTCCTTGACTGGATTTTACACACATTTGTAAGTGACTCCTTGCATGCCACATGGGCCTGTTTCCTTGGATGCCTCTGGGGTGGGTGATGTCTAGACTATTTTAGCAGAGGCATTTCTTACTTTTCTCCTTCTGTTTTATTTGGCTCAAATCGGTGTTTCTCCACCCCTCACCCCCTTCAGATTCTATAGTTTGGCCCACGTGGGCCATCCCTTTGGCACACTTAAGCAAGGTACAGTTTAAGAGTAACCAAGAAGTCAAAAAAAAAAAAGTGTCTCTGTAGAGACTCCCTCCTGTGAAAGGTGTATGTGACCTAAGGACTACAAGGAGAGTCTCACACGTTGAAACCAGCATTCGTACTTCTGAAAGAATTATTACCATGTGTGAGATGTCTGGTTACTCCTTTGTGACTTAGTTATTTTTTATTTGAAATGATTAAAAATGCCTTTTGGCAGAATTGGCCTCCTTTCTTAATTTTCTGAACATAAAGCTTAAATGAGTTTAATGTTCCTGATTTTTTTTTTTTAAGGGAAGTGTGAGGTACTGATGCTCTCAGAGAAGCTGTTCTGAGAAACAGGTTTTGATTTTCTTCTTTTCTATTTTTTTTTTCCCCAAAAGCCAAGAGCGGCATTCCCTGTTCATTTGGCAAAAGCTCCGCCTAGTAACGTTTTATAAAATCATTTTCTTCTCAGGGTGTGTTTTATTTCCTTCCCTTCCCTTTCAGGAAAGGGAACGTGTTTTATTGGATATTTTTGTTCCAGTCCTCATTTCCATTATTTTTGCCAAAATTCATGGGAGTTCACTCTCCATTTGAATGCCTGGAATACTCCTTGACGGATTAGCATTTGGGGACAGCTAGGGCAGGGCTGAACAGATCCATTTAGTGGTCTTAGTAACCGCCATCATTTTATTTACTGAGAATTTTAGAGGCAAACAATTAAGTGGGGAAGGGGCTCCTTTGAGACTGAAGTTCAGAGGAAATTCCTTTGCTCCAGCTTGTATGATGTTGTCCCTTAGTTTCCAAGGGAAGAGACAAAGTTTCAGCCTTAATTCATTATAAGAAGGAGATGGTGAATAGATTTGTTTTGGGGAAGACAAAACAAGTCCCTAAGATGTTGCACCCCTTTTCATGTGAAGCAGCCTTGGCTTACAAGGCTGTGAGCCGACTCTAGAGATGTTTTTCTTGCGAGTTAGCATTGGGTGTTTTATCTTCCAATACTGTTGTCTGATCCAAGTCAGGTGTGCTATCTGCCGTGGAGCAAATGATGCCTTCGTCCCTTTATATTCGGGCATCTAGGTTCCTACGTCGCATCTTGGTGTGTGTATGGTCCCTCCATGGAAAATAAGCCATCGAACCAAGCCAGTCTAGCTGTGCCTGGTTTCTAAATCAGATCTAAAGGATTTCTATATTTGGGTTTGAGCTGATGATGCAGGTTTATCTTCCGTCTGGGGAGAATTTTTACAGACAGATCCAGGCCAGGTCTGGCAGTCACTGGGCTCTTGATCTTCCCGTGGCCACTGGGGAGAAGTCACAGCTCCTTCTTGGGACCCTGGGTTTGCTGCCGGACTCTTGTGTCCTCTCTGGTGAGATTTTGAAAAAACTGCTTATGAATGAGAGTGCCTGGGGCCTCGGCGGGTTCTGCCGCCTCAGGCCTTGAGCTTTGGCTTCTGTTGTTGCTGCCGCCGCTCTTGTTTTCTTTGTTGTCTGGCCTCTGTTGCCAGACTGACATATTTCGCGTGTTACTTGGAATTTTACATATCTGAATGATGAGCTAAACAGAAAGCAAAGGTTTGCCACCATTTCCCAACTCCTTATGAAATCTGAGAAAACAAAGTGAGTTTCAGCGTGGGCACCCCATGGTTGGCCACCCCCATTCATGAATCCTTGACGATGCTGGGAAACTGGCCCTGAGCAGTTGTCCGACCAGAGAGTTAATCACAACTTTTCATTGCTAGAGGGAGGCTCCTGTAGACCTTGGCCTGTCTGTCCGGTGTTTCAGCCACCTGAGTCATAGGCCAATCAGGGGTTGTCTGCTCCAGATGTCTGAAACATGCTAAGGGGTAAGTGGCTAAGAGTTGCAGCCATGAAGCCCCCCACTCTCCAAGCTCCTAAAAAGGAAGTGAACTCTTAAGATGTTTTCTGTGGATTTCTTCATCCAGTCCTTTCAAGTATTTAACATCTATTTAGCCTACAAACTGTTGTATCCTCAGTGTTTCACTGGAGGAACTGTGGATGCCTGGGGAACGTCTGTTTAGTACCTCCTTCTTCCTCTAAGTTAAAAAGTACTTCTTTCGGGTTTCAGTCTGTGTGAAGGGCCCCAAACTTGGTTTGAACACGCACTTGGATTTTCCACCTTCTCTCTCTCTCTCTTCTGTTGATGTGTGCCCTAACACGGAAGGACATATGGGGGATGCTCCAAAGAACAATGCCACGTGGAACAGAAGTGACGGGTGTCACCAGGAAGTGGTTATGAAGTGATAAGAAAATGAAAACAGAAGGATTTTGCCTGAAGTGGAAGTAGCTTGTGTATAAAACCTCAGTTCACAATGTCTCCTCTCGGACTCCATCCTGGGGCTCTAATTAGAGAATAGTAGAATGTGGATTAAAAGGCATTGTTTTCCACAGGAGGCTTTGGGGGGCTCTTTACCCTCAACGGAAGAATGCAATGGGTAAGTCTGAAGATGCTTGTTTCCTAAGCTGTCTAATAGAGTGGAATTCTCCCCTCTCTCATCCCTTATTCCTTATAGCTTGATGGCCTTGAGAAAAAAAAATTAAGAGATGACAAGAGACTCAAAGAAAATAAGAGAATTAGAAAATTTATATGAAGTGAGTATGATTGGGGTGCATGATGTGAAATTCCCAAATAATTAATACAAATATTAGGTTGGAAAAAATAAGGATGGATGGATGAATGGATGGATGGATGGATGGATGGATGGATGGATGGATGGATGGATGGATGGATCAGTCGATCAGTCAGTGATCAATGGCCGGCTGTCAGAAGCATGTGGCTCTCTGTTTCCTCTGACTGAGGATGCCCTTATGGTTCTAGCTGAGGCACCTTCCTTTGCTCACATGCACACTCCGCCATCCTAGCCAGCATGCCACCGTGCTGCTTATCCTGAATGGCGTCACCTTATGAGGATTCGCTTGTGATGTACCTCTCGTCACTGGCAGTGAATTCCAACAAAAGGCAGACCTTGTTTATCCCGTGCTCTGCTGTCTCCCTAAGTGCCTGCTATAGAGAAGGAACCCAATATTTACCTGGCACAGGCAGGCATTCCCTAATCTTACACTGTTCTAACACCAGCCACCTTAATGTGCCTGGCTCCCTCTCACCTGAACCAGGATTTCTGAAAGGACACTATTGATAACCCCATTCCAGAAGGGACATGAGAGACAAAGGCTGTGAGAAGCCATGGTTAATCGGAATTCCAGACTAGTATTTAGTTGCATTTGTCCTAGTGTTTTGGCCCAGTTTCAGATAGCTAAGCATCTCTCATACCCTGTAATTTAGTATATTGTTTCAGCTTTCCAAATAATGGCTTGCTAATGGTAAATGTTGTTTAACTTTCTGATTCTGAGTAGCTACCTGTTCAGCAGAATTTTAAAATTGCCAGTGATGATTGAAGGCAGGTTAAAAAGCACTTAGGGAGCATTTGGCTGTATGTTTGGCGTCGGCTTGAATCGGCCATGACTGTCATTATTCTTTTTAAATCTGAACGAACACCATAGAAGAGGCTTTACTTGATTGATCCAAAAATAAAACTCATCTTTACCAAGCCAGTTCTTCCTTTTTAAATAAACAGGACATCCTTTGAGTTACTCTGACTTGGAAGCTGCCTCAGTTTCTCTCATGGCTCTCAACTAAGGGCTCTCGTAGCTGTCTTCGCAGTCCGTGTGTGCACATCGGTGTTCTGTGGGTATGTGTTCAGTGTGTCAGTTTTCACCTTTCACCTGGTTTTGAGGCAGGGTCTTGTCTGGTTTGGGGCTGCGTGATAAACCAAGTAGCTGACCTGTAAGTTTCCAGGCCTTTTCCTGCCTGTCCTTGCCACAGAAGCACTAGGATTGTGGACTAGGATTCAAGCTTCATATCTCTACTGGGGATTCACCAGCAAGTGCTTTACCACTGAACCATCCACCCAACCCCTTTATAACCTATTGAGTCCCCTATAACATTCCTTAAGCCCAGTCACCTTCCTCTTTAGTCTTCCATATGGCCATAGGATTCAGTGGCTTCTCACCCCCCATTTGTCCTAGTGTTGAGTTGACACTGACATTGACTCGAGTTGAGTCAGGCAATGCTCAATGTCCGTGGTGAGTGTGTAGGGGAATTTTGATCACTGATGGACCACTGATGGCGACAGACACCTAAGATTACTACACCCGTACATGAGCAAGTGTGCTTGAAGCTTGTGAGTTTGTGCGAATGTCCTGTGTGGCACCCACACAGCCAGCGACCCAGCAGCACGCTTTTCAGAATGTATCTCTGTGGCTAAGCTATGCTGACCTCCTTGGATGGCAATGCTCTCCATGTAGATTAGTTTCCATACCTGGGAATTTTCCCTCCAGCCTCTTTTCAGTGTCCATATTCTAGAGGAGAGCTGCCCGCCCGTTGGAGGGCTACACAGTGGGAGAATGGTCCTCTCTGCCTGGGAGCCAACCGGCACTCAAAATGTAGCAAGGGCAAGGAGGTAAGGAGTTGACCTTCATCCAGTTGTAATGAATTTAAATGTAATTTGAAGGATGTGGTTAGTTACTACTAAGTAATCAGGGTAGGTAGGTTTTGGTAGGTAAATAGAAATACGTTTTTACTGAATGCCCAGTGAAAGTATTTCTTGATTGGAGGCATGGTTTTGATTCTAAGGTCATATGTGTGATTTTTTTTTAATTTAATTAATTTTGGGGGTGATATTTTTGTTAACTTTTCAACCATATATTTGCTTTTTTTCTCTCTATAGCCCAGGCTGGCCTTGAATTCATCATTCACCAGCCTCAGCTTTCCCCAGTGTTTGGGTTATGTATATTGGCTTTATGCCTGATTCTTATAAGCTTGCCAAGGCATCAGGGCACTGCAAGTCTTGATCAGAGTGAAGCATCTGCCTTGCCCTTGTGAGTTCCCGAGTTTGAGTCCCAGAGTCCACCAAAAAGCCCCTAAACAAACAAAATTAAAAAAAATGCCCCCCAAAAACCCCAAACCAACCAAACAAACAAAAAAACCCAAGATACGGCAATGTTATCTTGTGGTTACAGCATAAAGGAGGCAGGGACAGGTGGATCGCTGGCACTCGAAGGCAAGTCAGCATTGTTTAATGCCAGGCCAATGAGAGACCCTGTCTCAAAGGAGAAAACAATGAGGAATCCAACCTGTATTGGTTACCTTTTACTGCTGTGTGAAGCACCCCATGCTAAGGCAGCTTATATAAGGACAGGTTTATTTGGGACATATGGCTCCAGGGAATAAGTCCATCATGGCAGGAATTATGGCAGCAAGTGACAGACATGGCGGCTGGAACAGCTGAGAGCTCACATCGCAAACCACAGACAGGAAGCAGCGAGAACACACTCAGAATAGCTGCTTTTGTGAAACCTCAAAGCCTGTGCCTAATGAAATACTTCCTCTAGCAAGGCCAGACTCCTCATCCTCCCCAAAGAGCCACCAACTGAGGACCGAGTATTCTGAACATGGGGGCATTTCATTCAACCCATCAAATGCCCCAGAGTGTCCTGTGGCCCCCACACATGCATGTGCATGTGCACCTGTATGCCCCTGATTAATGTATGCACACACACACATACATACATGCACACAAACTTGCTCTTCAGAATCACAGATTCAAAAGAAGCCATTGCTGCAGGTTTCCCGCATTCTAATTGCCCCTGTTCCATATTCAGTCACAGTTAGCATTTACTATTTCTCCTTACACCTAGAGCCGGAGAGAAGGCCGCCTTCCTTCAAGAGTGCAAATCCTCTGCCGCTTTTGATCATCGGCAAAGATCATCAGCCTGCTTTGGAGTTGCTTTTCCTGGAAAAGCTCCAATAGGCCCCGTTTGAGAAAACACACACACACACACACACACACACACACACACACACACACCCCAGTGTCAATTGAAAACCAGCCGGGTGGCAAGCGCTGCACAGTGTAGTGGGAATAGTGCCGCCTTCGGCCCTTTGGGTGATTGGGGACACAGTAGAGATATTGTGAAATTACCTTTTTTATTGGTTCTTGAGCCTTCCGCAGTAAATGCCTCTTCTTGAAGGAAGCGAAGAGAATCCGTGTGTGCAGCCTGAACTCGGGGACGCGTGTGTGACAGTTGTCCTCAGTCTGTAATTTAGCAAGGCAGAGCCTGAGTGTTTTCCTGCACTGGGCTAATTTCCCTTGTGAGCATCATTACGTTAATCAGGCTGCCTTCCTGCGCTTGTGTTTACTGTGACTCCACTGTGTCAGTGGGAGAGTCCGGTCTGTGACTTCACTGTGTCAGTGGAAGAGTCCGGTCTGTTTTATTGCGTTTCGAAATCAACATCTTTGGCGAAGCCGTCCTGTGGGTCTTGCTAGATCATTGATTTTTGTTTTCTGCCCCCCACCATGTCAGAAATGGCGTATCGGTAAAGCCTTACTGTAGTTTAGGAACCCGAAGTTGAAATATTCTAAGAAGGGCTGCTGAAGGACTGCTTGTCTCTTCCCTACCTCATCCTCTCCATTCAGGGTTGGTCATCATTAAAGACAGTGGGTCACTCATGCAAAGTCCGCAGTGGGAAGGGTCACTGTGGGCTTCTCCGTGCAGGCTGGCATGTCCAGAACCACCTCCTCGATCTCTGGACTCTCTTGGTGCTTGCCAGCCTCTGTTGCCATTTACAACAGGTTCCCCTCGCCTCCTCTGGTTAGAGGAAAGAACTTGTTGGCATCTCCCTCGTATGAACCGTCATGGACTTGAAGGCGGTTGTTAAGTGGCTCTGTCAGGCCAAACCGTCATAACCCTTTAACCTTTGCTCAAAGGTGCCAGTTTCCCACCCCTTTCATTATTTTGCTTGCTCTTCTCTGGGTATCTCCCCAGCCTTTTACACGTCTCTGAAAACATAGTAAGAGAAAGGCGATCCCTCATCCACGCCTGCGTTTCTGCAGGTCAGAAGCCCCCAGTTGTATCTTCCTATTTGAGCTCAGGGTATTTTTTTCCAGGTCACCTTCCCAGCTCATCTGTGTCTGTCATCGTCGTTTTAATTTGGGGTATTTTCTGTTGTGTTATTTTTATGAAGATTCTCTGTTCCATTCCCTGTCTCTTATGGGAAAAGTTTAGGCTCGGGGAACATGAGAGGGCAGTGACAAGTGTACACACTCTTGGTCCTTGCCCACCCTGTCCTCAGTGCCTCTGTCACTCAGATTTGGTCCAGAAGGATGAACCACGTTCCTCAGGTTATTAGCCTTTCAGGCTCTGCAGTTACTGTTCTCAATTTTTAAATGTCTATTTTACGTGTGTGTGTGTGTGTGTGTGTGTGTGTGTGGTATCTGTGTGGATGTGGGTCTATGTGTCTACCTGTGTTTGTTCGTATGTGCAGATGTGCACTTTGAGCACCTACCTGTATGGGCCCTCTGCTTGCAGGAGCCTATGGAGGTCAGAAGAGGTTGAATCACCTGGGACTGGACTGGAGCGTTAGCATGAGAGTGCTGGAACTAAACCGGAAAGGCAGTGAGCGTCTTAGCCACTGAGCTGTCTCTCTATCCCTGCCTTTTAGGGTTTCAAAAAAATATATACTTGACTTAGCCTTTCACTCCAGATCAGGAGCTTCCTGAGTCCCCCCAGCTTCACCAGGTCTTTACCCAGCTTGTTCTAAAATGAAGAAAGATTTCATGATGTTGGTGGGATGAAGGATAGTTGGACATTGGAAGGTTGATGTTCTTGCCTTAGGTGTGCCTCGAATTCACTCAGTGACCTTAGAACGCTTGGGGTCACTGGCATAAAGTCTATTTAACAAATGGGTTAAGTCCTAGCTTCTGAATGTCCCACAGTAAAAACGTGGGTCAGAGGAGAGTGTTCCCCAGGGTCTGAAGAGGGCAGGGAGAGGGGCCACAGAAAGGAGGCAGGTAAGGGCACCAAAGAGAGCTAGCTCTGGTTCCCACCGCATAGGTGAGATGTTGTCTCGTGCAGTCTGGGACAGTTCACTGTGACTAAGAGTCTGAGGCGTCCCAACGCCCAGCAAGAACTCTTGTCTGCCAGCACAGACCTGCACATTCGCTCATGACACACTGTGCATGTGTCGCCCTGTACCCCATAAATACATATAAACGTCTTGTCTCCATTAGAGTTGTTTTATAAACCTATGTTTTTCCTGTTTTCAACTCATGAATGACTCGGCTGGATTCTGCTGTTCCTGGGTACACACTTGGGATGCAGGTGTGCAGGGAGTAATCTGTTTGCATCTTTAGAGTTACCTGTTTAAGGAGTAAACTCATGCCCACCTCTCTTCTCAGGGTTTGGGTTATTCTTGTCCCAGGTACACAGTAGCAGTTTTGTGAGGTTGTTCAGGGTCTGGAGGCAGTGATTTAAGGTGTTGGAGTCGTTTCTGGATTCTATCCTCCCCCATCCCTGACCTCTCTTCAGTGTTACCAGCGGTCTCCTCCATGCAGTGTTGCGACTCTTCCAAAAACGTGTTGCGTATTTCTGTGCTTGGTTGTTCTGTCACCTTTCTGCTGAGGGTCCAGAGAGAGAGTTACACCCCAACCTGAAGCCACGTGGTATCCTTGACCTAAAGATGTATGCTCACTCTGGCTTTTCCTCCGCCATATGGAACCGGTCAGTCTTTTTTGATACCAGACCTAAGAACTGGCCTGTCTCGTCATCCTTTCACAGGACTAAACCCTCTCCCCATTCCTGCCGCCCATGTGAAGCTTCCTGTGACATCCGGAGAGAGTGTGCAAGTGTGCAGAGAGCATCCAGAGCAAAGCTGCGCTGTACACCAAGAAAGCAAAGCGAGGCTTTATAGCTGAGCGAGGGATGCTAGATTGTAGCAGAGCAGAAGAGGCAATGGCTTGTTGCCTCTCTAAATCAAAGGTCTATTGGGTGGACATTTGGATCCAGGCAGCACAAGTGATTCCTCTTGATGCTGTTCAGTCTGAGCGACTACTGCAGTGTGGTGTTCACAGTACACCAGCATGTGAACCCTACAGCCTATGTGGACAGCGAGCCTGGACGGAGAGGCACTGTAATGGGAAACATTCCGGGCTTTTTCTGTCTTCTCCCTCTCACTGCAGGGGGAATGGACCCCTGGGCCTTAGTGTTCTGAGCATGTACCTTACCACTGAGCTACACCCAGGTCCAGTTCACTGGATTTTAGACATCTAGTCGACCTAGTATTTTAAGAAAATAACTCATTAGCACTTAGATGCTGATTATGCATCAGAATGGTAGCACTTTAGACGTCCTATCTTCCATAGGTACAGGTTAGATAAAGTACCTTCAGCCTTCATTTTAACTATTTCGTTTTATTGTTTTGAACATGCTTGTTAAATTTTTCACCCGTGCACCTGGCTCGTGCTGAATTTTTCAACAGTGGCGAATACTCAAGGCTAGACTTGAACCTGAAAACTACCTGACTCTTGTGGAGTCTCCACTCTTCCTTTGTTTTGCAGCTGGGTTTGCTGTTAGACTCTATACCATGATAACCACACATGCTCTAGAACCACCCGATTGTCGAGTCTTCTCACCTGTAGAAGCCACGTCTGTCCTCACTGTGGGCAGGGGTGGGGATAACTTACTAGTTTTCTATCTACATTTTGAAACATTTTTGTTGTGATGATTGAAGAATTGTATTTTTACCCCAATTAGCAAAGGAAATATTTCTGTTTTGAAATTTTATTGCAAATGTAAAACAGAAACCCACCCCTTGGCTCCTATTACAGTAGGCTTGCCAACTAGCAATAATGAAACTGTGGTCGCCAACATTCCGGGAGAACCCTGCCAGGCTGTTCGCTTTCCAGGAATTACCTCAGTTGATCTTGACTAACAACTCCTGAAGCAAAGACTCACCACCTTCATTTTCATAGCTGCAGCAATTGAGACCCAGACAGGTGAGGTGACTTTTCCACAGTCAGGAACCAAGGAGTCGTTGAGTATGACTCAAGATGCAAGGAATGGTCATAGTGTCCCCTTCTTCATAGTGTCACTCATCTATGAGAAAAGGACAAGACAAAACATTGACTAGAGATTTGTAGGTGGTAAGCTTTTGACAGACTCTGGTTTATGACGTTTATTGTATGCACCTACAGTGTGTCCTCTTCAGATGTCTCCCTCTTTTCAGCACCCTTTCAATGTATAGAAATGGATGCCAGGTTTGCCTTTGAGCCCAGGCCTTGGTTGGTCTATTAGGGTTAGTTCCAACAAAGAAGAAAAGGGGTTGATTGGGTTGATTATGTAGCCTGGCAAGTACAGGTAATTGTTAAAAGGGTAGATAATAAATATATTCTCTCTCTCTCTCTCTCTCTCTCTCTCTCTCTCTCTCTCTCTCTCTCTCTCTCTCACACACACACACACACACACACACACACACAAGAGGTGATGGGTATGCTAATTGACTTGATTTCATCTTTTTATATGTGTATACATGCCCCAAACCTTCCAAACGTATATATGGTTTTTGAATGGTAAATTACAAAAAAAGAATGTAAAGGGGAAATAGAAATTCCCAGGTAAACTTAAATAGGCATTAAAGTGGGTTACACAATATCTAAACAACAGTAAACCTTTTGTTCTCCTTGGCCTTGTCTTAGGTGTATACAGTCATTACAACCCTTAGCACTCTGTGTCCCCATTGTATATAGTGAGGCCTCAATAAATGTTATTTATTAATGTTTATTGCTGTACTTCTGAAAACATGCCTTTGGCGAGGAAAAGCTCACTGTGCTTATGGCTGTCAATCAGAACATTAGATGGGAAGGTGAGTGTTGTGATGTGGACAGGTTAGCTCATCATTCATGATTGTTTCTTAGAATAAGCTTCTTAGAATAAGATCTAGCCTTTGATTGGAGAGAAGCTTTGAGTGGATTAGTTTCTGTTGTGCTGGAATCCACCTCTTTGCCTGATGTGCCACACCTATACCCTCACAGATACAGCGGGCTTGTTCACCGATGCCTATCTTTCTTTGCTGTTCCATGTTTAACCAAGAGGATTAGAAGGCATTGATGTAGTATTTTCTTTTCAAGTTAGGCCCTAATACCTCAGTGGGGTGGGGATCCATGGGTGGTGGTGGCAGGAGTCTGTGGCCAAAGTTCAAAGCTCTTATGTCATTTAGAAAATTTAAATGTGCCTATGCACAGGGATCTAGTCTGAAACCATAAGGAATGAGTTTCGTTGGGCCTGGATATGTCCTCGCAGAATGTTTACTTCATCAGTGAAGGAAGGTCCAGGTTGATGAGAGCTGAAAGACTCTATTTCAACAGGGCTATTCACTTCCATTCATTGCCTCTAACCTGTCATTTGCTCTCTGGTCTGAGGTCTGCTCCAAAAAGCTAAGTAGGTAAAGAATCTCAAGTGTGGAGAGTCCCCTCCAGGACACCCAAGGTCACAGCCAGATTCACCTCCATGCCTTTAGCTGGTGGGTCCACAGAAACAGGACATGCTTATCGAAAGAGTGACAGCTGTAAACACCCAGTCACAAAGTTCGGCCTTCGAGACTGCATGTTTAGATGGGGCAGAGTGGGGCTGTGGAAGCTAAAGCTGTAGGATCTCATGACAAGGAGTACATACCATGGTTCTGGGAGGAGAAAAGGCCGCAAAGTTTACAGAAGGACGGTAGAGTCGTTAGGCAAAGACTTCATCTGCACATCAAGAAGAAAGTACAGAGGTTTGCCACACCATAATTTGGTTGTTGGAAGTAGGTAAATGAGGCCCATTGACTAGGAAGATAAACTTGGATAACATCACATCCACAGGCTATGGGTACAAAGGTAAAGACCCTTTGTGCAACATGGCCCTGGGTATCTTCCACTACCCATGAGGTGAGCATTACTCTTATTGCGAGTGTAGCAGAAAGGCAACAGCATCTCCAAGAGCTGTCACTTCTTTGGGCCAGCGTGTCCCAGAGCTGGGCATTGAGATGAGTCAGCCCATCCCAGCCATTTGTGGTTTCCCATCATACACTAGGCTCCCCTTTGGGTCTCTCAGGCCTTGCTCGGCATTCCTCTTACAGGATCCAGTCATATACAGTGTACAGAGTCACACACATATGTGCACTGATCCTCTGTTGCCACAGTTGAGAAACTTGCAACACATAGTTCCAGCTACTGTGGAGTCATGGATGGCTTTAGCGAGTTTTGACTCGGGGACTTGTGAGTCTGTAACTTGAATGCAGGTCAATGCTGACGTCTTTACCAAGCATTTTTGGGGTGACTTCAGTCTATTGAACTTATAACACTGAGAAAGAACCCATCAAGACGGCTGTTTCCTGCCGTGCTACCCGGTCCCAACATGGCTGTTAGTGTTTGGCCACACAGGAATTTCTATGTCCTCCTAGAGAGCCTCCACCCCTTTTTAAACAACAAAAGAAGACTTAACTTGTAGGCCAGGCCCACCAAGCAACATCTCTGATTTTCTCTGGTTGTGGACTATAAACCACACTTGCAAATTTCCTTCTGCGTTCCACATAGCACAATCAGTGGAATGCTGTCCCGTCCTGCTCAGGTTTCCTGCGTAGTCACTGGCATTGCATCTGCCACGGCTGCCATTGTTAATGGATTGCTCTTCAGCTTTCCAGAGGAAAGGCAGCAGAAGTTGGAGCTAGAAGGTCTGGGATGGCCATGTTTGAGGAGAGTTCCGAGAGTAGAGTGAAAGGTAGCTCATGAGCACAGTAGAGGATCGTGAGCTGTATCCTGTGTCTAGAGCTAACCTTCATTGATATATAGGGTGGCCTTACACATACACTGCAGATGATAAGACGTCCCCCAGTGTTTTCTGGTGATCAGTGGCCCAAACAGCATAAAGTGGAGCTTTGCCTCTAGTGAAAGTGCTTGTCACACATTCCTACTGGCAGGTTGATGTCTTCGGTCTTGAGGATACAGTGAAATAGTTTTTAAGAAAGTTTCCAGGGGTTGGTCTATCTTGGTGAGATTGCTGGAAGCTTTTAAGATTACCCCTGAGTAAGCCAGGTATGGTGGCACACATCTTTAATTCCAGTACTCAGGAGGCAAAGGCAGGCAGATCTCTATGAACTTGAGGCCAGCCTGGTCTGTGGAGCAAGTTTCAGGAAGAAAGAAGCAAATAGTAGCTTTGGTGTCCTTGTCTACACGAACAAAATAAACGGAACTCATAGTGTCCCTGTCTTCTTTCTCCATATTCATCTCCTTCTGCCCTTTTTCTTTCCTTCTTCTCCAACAAAGCAGCCTTCCAGTGGTATTCTGGGTACTAATGTGCATGCTAGTCATAGCTGCCAAGTTAATATAATAAAATAAAGAGCAGAAAACATACACTCATTATAGTCCTTGCAAGAGCTCCAGTCGCATTTAAGCCCTTGGCCAAAGTATTTCTAGTTCATGCTTGGGGCACATAAGCAGGTAAATGAACCCAGCTGTGATGCACACTAAGGCCAGTGCCCTGACCCACTGAGGAAGCTAGCTGGTGTGTTGTCAATAACTTCAAAACATGGAGTCTCTTCTTGGCCAGCTGCCACATAGTATTCCATGTAATTTATAACCCAGTGCAGCCATGGAGAGCTGAACTAGAGAGACGGCCAAGGACGAGGGAGATGGCTCAGCTGTTAATAGCACTTGCTGTGGCCATCTGAGGACCTGAGGTAGAATCCCAGCAACTACATAAAGAGCTGAGCAAGGCTGAGTATGTCTTTAAGTCTAGCACTTGGAGTGGGGATGGGCAGAATGCACTCGGCCTTGCTGCCTGGTGGTTCAATGAGAAAACCTGCCTCGGGGGTAATAAGATGGAGAGGGATAAAACAGGATACCCAATGCCTCTGACCTGCATACATGACACACACCCTCATACATGTGCCCTCACTTGCATAGTACACAAAGAGGAGGAGAAAGAAGGAAGGAAAGGCGGATCTGTGAAACTCAACCAGATTCAGACAAACTGGCCTTCTAGGATATTGAAAAAGACGATGGAATGGGAGGCCCTAAGAGGGTACACCAAACTACTGTATGAAGTTGTCAGTAGTCACCAGAAGAGCACCGAGTTACAAATGATATTAGTGGTCAGCTTATGTAAAGATTCATGCCTGGAAAATGAACAAGATGGTCTTCGTTGGAGTGTAAATATGGCCCCTCAGTTTAAATTATGCTGCTCCTTTTTAACAAGGTGGGGAAACAGTAGCAATAATTCCCATAGAAACCTTGAGAGTTAGAAATACATATTTTGGGAAGCTGGAGAATGCACTTACAGTTGAGGATTCATTTCAACTCACAGAGATCAGAAAAGGTCTTTCTGGATAAGGTACATATTGAGTTTCAGGACTGTCCTCTCTCTCCTCCTGCCAGACTGTCTGAAAGTTATCTCAAATATCTGGGTAAAAAGAGAAGGGGTGGGTAGTTATATGAACTGCCTTCCTGAATGCATATCAGAAGGGGAGTTTATTCCAGTTGAGTAGGTTTAATGATACGATTTCCCATATTAAATCATAATTGTTCTTTAAGAGAAAATAGAGTGCCCTACCTTGTCACTGCCCTGGTGTCTGTTGTCACTGCCTCCCGATGGCATCCTCCCTAGGGCTTGCTGCTCTGCCTGTATCTCATACCTAGCCTTAGTGTGGCTGTGGAAATGGGATGAACCAGTGTCAAGCGATGGCCTTGGCCTTGGCAAACCAATGTCCTGCTTAGGAATAGACGACACTTCTGCCAATATCCAGATATGAATAACTTCTCAGAATTAGATCCTAAAAGACAGATGTGGTCCCAAGTATCTCTTGTCCCCGCTACTCCAGAGACCAAGACAGGAAGATTGTTTGAGACCAGGAGCTAAAGGCCAGCCTTGACAATATCTTTAGAAAGAATGAAAAGGAGAGAGAAGGAAGGCGGAATAGAGGGAAGGAAAGATGCATATCAAAGTGAGTATGATGCCTGGACCACTTAGGACTAAATAATTTACATATTGAACATTTACATAATTTGCATATCAGATGTTTTATAATTCAAAACTGGGAGGAGGAAAAAAGAGAAAAGGAAAAAAACCTACCTACATTGACTCCACAGAGTGGGTTGTTTGTTTTGTTTTTAAGATTATATTTTATTTTTTACTTTATGTGTATGAGTGTTTTGCCTCCTTGTATGATTACATACCCCAGGGGTGCAGTGCCCAAGTAGGCCAGAAGAGAGTGTTGGATACTCTGGAACTTGGTCAGAGACAGTGGTGCCCCACCATGTGCTCCCATGGCTGGGAATTGAACCCAGGTTCCCTGGAAGAGAGGCCTGTGCTCTTAATGGCTGCCCATCATTCCAGACCCTGCCTGCACGTTTGGCTAAAGATGGACTTGTGGTTCTTGAATGCATATTTTTTTTAGGCTAGCTCTGACTACTTTTGTCACGTACTGAGTTAGATGGAGATCACCACATTAGTAAGGAACCATCCACAGCTGCGTGTATGGAATGACATTTGTCCCTCGCCTTGATGACACAAAGTGCAGGACTTAGAATTTTTTTGACCAAAACAATTGTTTCGTTGTTTGTGGTTCTTTGATGTAGTCTCGGAGAATGTTCATAAATACAGTCTGAAATGTAACCGCTCCTGCTTAGCAGAGAGAAACTGAGGCTAGCCTTCATGATGTCATTGCTGAAATAATTAGTTTGTGTCAGAAGAAGGAAAAGCAGGTCCTGAATAAGTGGATAATGCTCTTACAGCATGCATGGAACTGGGGTTTGAATACCCAGAACCCCCATGAGAGCTCAGGGGTGGCCTACAATCCCATCACTCCGAAGGTGATCCGGCTAGCTAGACAAGCCTGTGAATTCCAGGTTCAGTGAAAGACCTGCCTATTCAAAATTAAATGTGGAGGAAGAGGATAGAGGAACACCCAGTGCCAATGTGAGGTCTATACACACACACGCACACACACACGCACACGCACGCAAGGACTCAAGCATGTGGATTTTTCATAGCACATACATGTATACAAAAGTCATTTCTAAGTGTTTTTAGAAGGAGAGACACCCTGCTGATTTTCCTTAGTGAGCTGCAGGATTGTTGGCATTTAGGGGCCGTGAGCATGCTCTTTAGAGAAGTAGGGTAAGAGGAAAGAACAAATGAGAAAAATATGAAATTCTTCCTTAAGAATAAGGCTGACTATAGTTAAAAATCTTGAAACCTGTGTTTTCTTTCATATTTGCTACCAAAGTTTCTATTGAATCTTACATTCTTATTTATTTATAATGATTTCTATATACCATAAAAAGACTTGACTTCTAAGGTCTGGCATGTAAATGTTTCTGTTACATGATTTTTTAGTCATATTCAGTTTTGGTGTAATTTTATTGTACTAGCTATTTCCATATGGCTGATGAGATTTTTGTAATTATATTTGGAAATACATTCTGACTTCTGAAATTATCTCTTTAAAAAGTTAAAAAACAAAACAAAACAACAACAACAACAACAACAAAAAAAAAAGAGCCAAGCATGGCACACGTGTAATAATCCCAGAGCTCTCGAGCCTTCGGAAGCGGGGTAATAAATTAGAGACTAGGTTGGGTGATGGTAGCATGGGCTAGGCGCTGTCTAAAAACATTCAGCAAATTTTACTAAAAAAAACCAAAAGAATGCAAGTTAATACAAGTAAAGCTGGAATTGTAAACCCTCATTGCATGTCTGGTAAATGTGGACTTGCAGTTCCTGGATGCACTTTGTTTCGTTGATGTGCCCCATATCATGATCATATGTTTCTTCAGACAGTATTCACAGTCAGAAATAAATAAGACCAGAAAATAATCCTTGTTCTAGGAAAGCTAGCGTCTGTAAGAAGATGAGGATGAAACGGGTTTAGAGATTGCCGTTACTTCTGGGTTCAGGGGTCTGTGCAGAAGGGGAGGCGGAATGATTGTAAGAGCCAGAGGTGGTGGCTGACTTCAGGGAGAAAGTGCCATCCAGACATAGCAAGACTGGTGCATGTGTGAACCAGAGACTGTGACAGCATGCACCGGGCCCTCTCAGCTGCAAACCAGATAAAATCCCAGTGTGGGGAAGGGGAAGTGTACACAGAGCTCCACTCCTCACCAAGGGGCTTTTCTGCAGGAAGAATACAGAGCTGGCACATCTCTCAGCACCCGTGGGAAGTTTCCCCCTACAGCCCAGGTATCCCATGTGTCCACATGCAAAGAAGGCCGTTCCTAGTAGAGAACAGGGTACATGCATGGGGAGAGGGTTATGAAGACCCCACAGTGGCAGGACCTTAATGGATGTATCCCGAGGTGAAGGCAGAGAGAAAAGGCAAGTTCCTTCTATTGACAGATGTGGGCTTTCACTCTCCTTTCCAGAGCCCAGCCCCATGGCTGTGGGGATGAGTCCTTTGCTTTATTTTATGGTGAGAGCCTTGCCCATGTCTAGGCACTTGCTCACCCCTGAACCTCATCTCTAGCTTTGTTTCTCTAAAAAGGGTCTTGGAACTCTTGTGACATGATCAGTTTGCTCTTGGCAATTATGAACACAAGGGCTCCTTATGTAGCCCAGGCTGGCCTAACCCACTTGGTCTTGTAACTTCAGCTCTCCCACATTACAGACCTATTCTACCACACTTAGCCAGGGAAGAGATTTTTAAGGAGCTTGAAGAAAAGCAAAGAGAGGGTTATGCGTGCGTGCGTGCCTACCTGCCTGCCTGCCTGCACAAGCACGCGTGTGCACACACACACACACACACACACACACAAAGAGAGAGAGAGACAGACAGACAGACAGACAGACAGACAGACACACACAGAGAGAAATGGAGAAGGAGAGAAGGAAAAAACAGATGCAGAGAAAGGAAGCGTGGGGAGGGGGAGAGGAATGTGTGCCCGCCTAGGACTGTGGTCAGTAGATTTAAGGTTACATAGAGACTTCTGCAATGGTAAAGATCTACTTATCTTGGCTACAGTGCCCAGCCACTCTGGCACTTAGAATGCATGCATTTTGAAACTGGAACATAAAAGGACTGCCCCCAGTAAGGCCGGACATGTAATCACGTGGCTTGCTTGGTGCCAGCAGCTGCAGAGCCAGGCTCACTGGTGTAGATGGATGGCTCCTCATTGTACCCAAGTAGTGTTCAGAGGGAAGAGCATCTTAAAGCCCCTGGGAATCGAGACAAAGAGGTGTTCCTAGGCTTTTCTCTGCTCTGCTTCTCCTTAGCCAAAGCATCCGCCCCACGCTGTAACCACCATGTAACATGCACAATATAGGCATTCCACTTCACTCATTGCAAAACCATTCTCTCGTTAGATAGGTCGTTACTCACATTTTGTCCCATTTTAAGAGTGTCAGAGTGTCTGAATTTAAAGAAAATGAGAGCCCCTTACTAGAACCTAGCAGATCCTTTGAGTTTAAAGAGTGAATGCGGGAAGTGTTATTACTGTGATCCCCCTTTTTGTGGAGGCTCAGGATATATTTTCTACATTAGATTTACTCAAACAGTGATTATATTAATTAATTAGTCTTGCTCTTTATCCTACAAGCTCTTCTTCCCAGTGACACCCCAGTCTCGAGAGACAACTCTGTTTCCCTAGAGAGCACCCAGGTTGAGCTGGCCCCATGTACGTGTGCTGTCCAGTACATTCTGGAGAAAATGGCTACTGTTGCGTACTCATTTTTTAATATGAGGAGGTCCATGTTTGGGCATTGAAATTAATTTCCCTTATCGAACCATACAAATAGCCACAGTGGCTTCTTTGATTTATTACCTGGGATGGTTCAGTGGCACTAAAAACAGAGAACAAGAAGACATCACCTTTGCGTGGCATCATTAGTCACAGCTTTAAAAGCATCACCCTGAGGGGATGACTTCCCCAGTGGCTGAGGCCACACTCCGTCCTCCTGTGTGCTGGAAACAGCAGGCTCATCCATAGAGTCTGCCTTGTACTTCTTACTTCCTAGGACTTGCTTCACACGTCCATTCAGTCTTTCCTTGCTGGCTTTATATTAAAGAGTTTTAACAATGTAAGTACAGTCCTCCATTAAAGGTGGCTTACCAACTGGGAGAAAATGTTGTTAACTTCCATCTTCAAAAGGACCTGTACATAGACTAGATAAAAACTAGATAAAGTGCCCTGAAAACCCTGAAGAAAGGAACTAACTACCTGATGGACAATCCACGGATGGCAGAGAACATGACTAGCTGTTTACCAGAATGCTGCACTGAAGACGTGTGAGCATAAAGGTCCCAGGTGGCGGCACACACTGTAGGGGTCAGAGGCAGGGGAATCTCAGAGTTTGAGGCCCACTTGGTCTACATAGTGAGTTTCAGAGCAGCCAAAATAAGCTCAGACCCTGTCTTGAAAAATAAAAGCTGGGGTTGGGGATTTAGCTCAGTGGTAGAGTGCTTGCCTAGGAAGCGCAAGGCCCTGGGTTCGGTCCCCAGCTCCGAAAAAAAGAACCAAATAAATAAATAAATAAATAAATAAATAAATAAATAAATAAATAAATAAAAGCTGTTCTTGGGGCTAGAAATGTAGCTCAGTTGGTAGAATGCCTGTCTGGTGTGCAGGGAGTTGGAAGCCCTGCTTGGATTCAGTCCCCAGAATGACACAAAAGCAGGCACAGTGGTGGATGCCTCTGATTCAGCTCTCCTGGATTAGGAGCAGGGGGATGAGAGCTTTCACGGTCCTTCTCAGCCACAGAAAGGCCAGACCGTGTTATATGAGACCAGCCTCAAAAAAAAAAAGTTATTTCTCTTACTTTATGATAAAGTCGTGATAGAAGAAGGCAGGGATGATGTCATGGTGAAACTGATACTTATGTGCCTATTGAAATAGAGTAAGGGCTTTGGTGTGACAGCTGTAGCAATAGGAGACAGAATAAATTCTTGTGTCTTGCTGATGGAAATGCGAAAGGGTATGGCCATGTTGGAAAACAGTTTCTTTAAAAAAGGAAAGAGGAGGGTAAGGAGAAGGAAGGATAAGAGGAGGAGGGGGAGGAGGAAGAAGCAGCAGCAGCTGCTATCACATTGACTTCATGCTCTGGAGTTTGTGTGTGTGTGTGTGTGTGTGTGTGTGTGTGTGTGTGTGTGTGTGTGTGTGTGTAAATATACACAAAACAGTGTGTGAGACCTCTTAGAGGCTCTGTGTATAGTTTTCCCAAGCTGACAACATGCTTGGATGAGCAGATACAGGCGCTGTGAGTCCCCTCTACAAAGGGTTAATGCCAGCAGGACTATCAGAAGGGCCCCTAGGCCCCCACTCATCAGAACAGTCTTAGAGTATTCTGGTGAGTGACAGCAGCTTTGTGTGCTACCTTTCAGTTGCTGTAACAAAACACCTGAGGAAAACAGATTAAAGAGGGAAGATTCCCCTGCAGGAAGCCTGTGGTGATGCAGAACCTCACAGCAGGAACCTGTGGCAGAGAAGAATGACTCACTTAGAGCCCCTGAGAGGCTGAGAGGGAAGAAAGCAAGCTATATTGGAATGGTACCGGGAGTGTGGAAGAAGGGAAAGGAATGGCCTTATCCTTCCTCCTGATAGTACCCATGACCCCACACATGTGTCTGTGTGATAGCTCTTACTGTATGTGCTCTCTCCCACCAAGGTCTGAACTTCTGCGTGTTCTCTGTGTCCTGATTTGCAATCCCTCACTGTGAGAAACATGACCAAAAAAAAAAAAAAAAAAAAAGACAAGTTATGGAAGGAAAGGGTTCATTCAGCTTACAGGTTACAATCTTGTCAATGAGGGAAGTCAAGGCAGGAACCCAAGGAGGGAACCTGAGGACAGAATGCAATTAGAGTCCACAGAGGATCACTACTGACTGGCTTGTTCTCTTGGACAGTCTGTGCCCCACCCTGGTGCTCCACATTATACCCTCACTGGTAGCCTCTGGTCTGTCTTTCATGCTAGATTGTGAGGATAGGGAACCTTATTGTACTGTTAATTGTCCCACTTGGTAGAGAGGCCTGGAGTCCGGAAGTGCACCTCAGGGAAGCCAGCCTTGGTCTTCCATTACTATTGACATGCAGTTTTGAATGTCTTTGTCTCTGACCCACTTGCTGAAATAGTTTACATTTTCTTCTTTGTGTGGTGGTTTGTATATGCTTGGGCGAGGGAGTGGCACTGTCAGGAGGTGTGGCCTTGTAGGAGTAGGCTAGTCACTAAGACCCTCAGTCAGTATTCTCCTAGCAGCCTTCAGATGAAGACATAGAATTCTCAGCTCTGTCTGCACCATTCCTGCCTGGATGCTGCCATGCTCCCACTTTGATGATAATGGACTGAACCGCTGAACCTGTAAGCCAGCTCCAATTAAATGTTGTCCTTATAGAGTTGCCTTGGTCGTGGTGTCTGTTCAGAGCAGTAAAACCCTTAAGACAATCAGGGAGGTCCTCTTTTCTGTTTTGTTTAAACTACTTGTTAAGAAACAGTAAAGGTTTTAAGTCTTGAATGCACCTCAAGAGGAAGAAGTAGGAGGATCTCTGTGAGTTCACGACCAGCCTGTTTTCTATATGGAGAGCAGTCCAGGTTAAGTAGAGAATCTCCCCCCAAACCCCCCAAAGAAGGCAAGAGATTTGAATGGAGTAGTTACCCCTCTCCTTGGGGTTATAGTCCCAGACTCTCAGTTGATGGTGCCTATGATGGTGCCTATCTCAGTTCTTTGTGCCTATGATAATTGGTCTGTTAATTAGTCAAATGAAAGATTAATGCTATTGTTAGTAAAATAGAATATTTCTAAGAGTATGCAGGCATAAAAGTCATGCAAAAGTCCCATCTATTTTTTGTCAAGGGTTCTCACAGTCCTTTTACCTTTTCTTATGTAGAATAAGTACTTAGTGTTTCCTTTTGGCATATCTGAATTGTCAGGATCACTGACCTTGTGTTTGGGGGCTGTTAATAAGTGATGTAAGGGTCTGGCAAGCACAAATAGTATGAAGTCATAGCAAATGAAATGGCTTCTGACCAAGACTAATGGGCAGGTAGTGTATACAGCATGGATACACTGGACAGAAGTGTACCCTTTCTCGGGTGGACTGGAGCAAGGTGCCATGAGATTTCTTCATACTTCTGCAGTTACCGTGCAGTTTAAAGTGTGTGAATTGGGGCTTGGGGATTTAGCTCAGTGGTAGAGCGCTTGCCTAGCAAGCACAAGGCCCTGGGTTTGGTCCTCAGCTCCGGAAAAGAAAAAAGAAAAAGAAAAAAAAAAAGTGTGTGAATTGCCCAGTCATGTTGGAGCACTGCCTTTAGTCCTAGCACTGGGGAGGCAGAGGCAGGTGGATCTCTAGGAGTTTAGCACCAGCTGGGCTACACAGTAAGTTTCAGGACCGCAAGTGCTTTGTTAGAGACCTTGTTTCAGAAAGGAAAAGAAAAAAAAAGAATCTCTTAATTTGTGAGTGACCTATCTTTTAAAAATTCCTGCTTAATATTTTCAGATGAGTGTAGACTACAAGTTACTGAACTGCGAGAAAGGTAGACATCAGATTCAGGGGCATACCCATACCTCTCCTACTTTGAATAAAAGTAAAATTAGGGGATAACATCCGACTAGAGTTGTGTCTCACTTTTTCATCAGTGTAGTATACCCCTAAAAATAATTAGTGTTAGAATCCTTATTATAAATTCATTTTTATGTATTTATTGAGTACCACCTTCCAAATTTCTTTGAAGACAGCTTTTTGGTTTGGGTTAAGCCATAGTAAAAATAAAAAAAGAATAACAGTAACATTTACATGGTTTCCCCCCTGGCAGGGCCTGAGGCACTTTTTAAGAAGCACTGTATGTGTTTGAAACCTCTAACTCCTCACCACAGCTGTAGCAGGTGTTGTTAGAGCACCATTCCCTTTCATGAGGAGAGCAGGGCCGAGTAGAGCACTCCCTTGCCTGCCTGGAGGGAAGGTGGGCAGCGTGGTCGCCATCTCCCAACCACCTTCTCCTTTCCCAGGGAAGGTATCTTTTCCTACCCTGTGCGTGGGTTGTGGAAAACATCAAGAAGGGTTTATAGTGTCCTTTCTCTTCTGTAGCCAGAGATGATTTTGAATTTGTGCCTTGATCATTATTAGCATAGGTAATTAGAATAATTGGAAGAGGATGCTCATTATCTAGTGGCTCCTGAAGGAAATAGTACAAAATAAAAAACCAATGCGGGGGCCGGGACAGAGCTCCGTCGGGAGGGTACTCGCCCAGCATGCATGAAACACTGGGATCATCCTAGGCACTGTGCCAACCAAAGTTGATGGCACATGCTGGTAACCCCAGCACTTTAGAGGTCGAGGCAGGAGGAACAAGGTCAGCTTTGGCTATACAGTGGCTATGAGGCCAATCCAGACTACATGAGAGGCTGCCAAGCCCACAAAACCAAAATAACCTGCATAGATTCTAAACTGTAAGTACCAGAATATCTTCACCTCCATCTTCTAAGATGCTGCTCACCAAAAACCTTTCCTGTTGCTCCATTGATACAGATGAGGGAGTGAGGCCTGGGGGAGGTGACTGGCCTGGGCTGAAGTACTCCTCTGATACTTCAGTGTGTGTCCTTTGTTGCTGCATTATGTGTTGTCGCCAATATGGCAACTTGAACATGTCCTTGGTAGTTTATGCTTGTGTGGGTCAGGAAGGTTATGTGCTTAGGAGATCAGCAGACACCGGTGAAGGGTTGGGTTCTTGCTGAAGATTGCCTAGTACTCACAGAGGTATGGGCGGTCCGTCACGGTCGAAGCACTAAGGTTCTGATTCCCTTGCTGATTGGTAGTGGATCCAAGGCTGCACCCATCTTTAGAGTCTCCTATCAGCTCTCGTCCCATGACCAGTTCATCACAAAGCCAGTGACAGTGCATCCGATCTTTCTTGCACTTCCGATCTCTGACGTCCTCTGTCTCTGCTCTCCAGATGCCAGTTTAAAGGGTTCACATGATGCTGACAGGCCCATTCAGATAAGCTCCTATCTTAAGGCCTGCTGATCTATGACCTTGTTTACAGCTGTTGATTCCCTCAGCATTAACACCTCTATGGTGACAGACTAACTTCCTGGGAAGGGGTGTTAACCTGTCCTGAAGATATGGATGTATACCTAGGGTCCTCTTAGAGTTTTGCCTACATGTTACATGGGTGCCTTAAGCAAAGGTAAAGATAGAAACTAGAGCTAGCCTGAGCTATTTAAAGAATTTTGCCTACACGTTACATGGTGACTTGAGCAAAGGTAAAGACAGAAACTAGAGCTAGCCTGAGCAATTTATGTTTCCATAGTAATTAGCTAAATGCTTGGATAATTTCAGAAAGTGTTTCTGTTTCTGCCATCAGGACGTGTCTTGCACTTACTAGACTGTTTAATAAAGTGCGTATTTGTGACCTGTGTCAAGAGAACAAGACGTTGTATTAGTTGATTTGAGAGTGATGCATCACTAATTGTTCAATGAACTTTTCTTTCCTTTGTTATCTCGCTCCAGCTCCCAGGACCTTCTCTGTGCTTCTTTTCTTTTCTTTTCTTTTTTTTTTTTTTTTAAAGATTTATTTATTTTATGTATATGATTACACTGTAGCTGTCTTCAGACACACCAGAAGAGGGCATCAGATCCCATTACAGATGGTTGTGAGCCACCATGTGGTTGCTGGGATTTGAACTCAGGACCATCTAGAAGAGCAGTCAGTGCTCTTAACCACTGAGCCATCTCTCCAGCCCTCTGCTTCTTTTCTTGTCTGGTTACTTCTCTGCTCTGTCTTCACTATCACCTGCTCATAGATGAATTCCCAGATGACTTAATGCCATTAGGGTAAAATACCGGCAGTGGTTCAAGTTGTTCTTGGATTGTGGTTCTCTTATCTTTCTTAGTAGCACGTCTCTGCCTGCATCTTAACTCTTACTCCAGCTGGGCTGTGTGCGGTGTCAAGAAGGGAAGGTTCAACTCTGTCCTCCTCTCATTCCGAAGGCCACGCTCAGCATGCAGTAGATATGAAGCCTTCTGTGATTAATGACCTGTGAATTCGGAGATGACTCCAGGATTGGAGAGTGGTTAACGTTACCGTGTGCTGCTAGAATCTGAAACTGAGGCACCCATGAGGTCATTGCTGAAGCAGTTACTGTTTGACAAGAACCTGGTTGACATAAAGCATAAAGCACTCAGAGATGAGAGACTCTGCAGATGGAAGCTGAGAGGAACAGTGTCTGCGTTGGGCTACAGAACTTGGTGTGCCCCCAGGAAGGAGGCAGGTGGTGAGCCTCTGTAGCTTGGGTTGGCCCATGGCTCATAGCACTAATTCTACTTTTTCTTTTCTTCTTCTTCTTCAAGAACGGGTATTGTTCTGTAGCCCAGGCTATCCTTCAACTCACCAAGTTGGCCTTGAGCATGCTGTCCTCTCAAATGGCTAGGATCAGAGGTACTTCGTATTCAGTGTTTTCAGTGTCCTACCTCAGACTCCTTTGTCTCCTTCCATTCCTGTTTCTTCAGGCAGCCATAGAAAAACCCACAGAGAAGCTGTGTGAGCTCTGGAGCTGACCATTTACATACCCTGAGCCAAGCCTGAGCACAGTGCCACCCTCTGGGAACTAAGCATTCAAACACGTGAGCCCAACCAGACCCTGCTTTCCTCTGCAGAATGAATGGACAATTCCTACCATGCAGGACAGGAGGATAGTGAACACAGATTCTCCATGCGTTCTTGAGACTAAAAGATACTCTTAACATGACTGTTAAACTGAGTCTCGTAAGCATGGCGTGCACATCCGGTGCGCAATGCAGATACTCGTTTTAACAGCAGATAGTCTTGAAGTCTGCGGCAGATGAGAAGATTGCTAGAAATACTCTGCTCTAGCTCCTAGAACCTTCCCTCTGCTGCGTTTGGATGCTCCTCCATTTAATTGATTTTTCCCTCCTTATAAGTTAAATAGGGACTGCCCATGTTCACATCTTTTGTAGATAAGCACATTTCACGATGGCACAACGTGGAGCGAAGCTTATCTGAGTTCCTTTATGATTCAGAAGGCACTTTGGAACCTGTAAGGCCTCTGGGTTTTTACTAGGAACTCCAGTTAGCATTTTATTATGGCTGTTCAGAAGCTTTGGTTTTTAGCCAGCTTGGAAAAGCAACCTCTATCTCTTCCTTTCCCCATTCTGTAACACATGCTCTAAAAATAGTCAGGTCCAATAATTCCCGACCAGCGAGCTTCTGCCAGGCCCCAACACACTTGCTCAACATCACCGGTTGGTAGACCCTCATGCCCTGGCCATTGATGGAGGGGACTTGGGCTAGTAGATATAGCACCATGATGCTGGAGACCAGGCCTCAGGGATTGCCGTTGCTTATAAAGGATTAGAATTTGTTCCAGTGTGGTCAGGCAGAGAGCTGGCTGGGGCCACTCTAGTGAAAAATTATGGAATTGACACCGAGTTTACCTTCCCTATTTTTTTTTTTAATCCCAACACTCTGGAGCAAGAGCTCTCCATCTTCCTAATGCTGAGACCCCTTAATACAGCTCCTCATGTGGTGATGGCCCACCCCCCCACCATTAAATTACTTTAGCTACTGCTTCATAACTGCCATTTTGCTCCTGTACATATCTGATATGCTGGATATCTGATGTGTCACCTCTGTGACAGAGTTGTTCGACAGGTCGCAACCCACAGATTGAAAACCACAGCCAGTACATTCTCACTACAGGTTGGGCATTCTTAGCCAGTGTGATGTAGGAAGGATGGAGGGAGCTTGTGATGTAAATATCTGTTACGGGTATCATTTCCACACAGGGCACCATGTTGCTACACCTTTCTTCTGCCTGCCTTTTAATTCTCTTAGATAAATCTGTAGTGCCAGTTGTTATAGTAGCATAGACTGACAGCCCAGTCTGGGACTGAACTCTGTCCACGCACCATCCATAACACCGGATGGCCATGCGAGACTGCAGCTCCCCCAGTCAACTGAGGCTACCTAAATGCTCTACTCAAGAGCTCTCCTCGTGCCCCAGCTTCTCTGGCTGCCACTCAGCTCAAAAGGAAGTGTCTGGTAAATTTAAGCCGTGAGCAAAAAAGCTTCCATTCTTATTTTTATTTGAACCAAAATTTAATATTCAAAGTTAGGATGCCGGCCTCCGAGTCGCTGGCATTCTTTGGTTAGATTTCAAGGGGAGGTATGTGAAAGTGATTATAGATAATAAATATCGTTTTTTAAGAAATACTTATTGCAGAGGCAGTTTTTCCACTGTTAATGAGGGCAATTTGACTTGGTTGAGGGATCGCAGTTCTTAAGAATTAATGCAGTAATCCAATTCGAAGATTTAAAGAGATCTCAGATTTTTCACAGGTCGCGTGCTAGCGAATGTGCTGCTATCCGATAGCAGCTAATGGGCTTGAACGCCAGCCTGCCATTTACTGTTCCTCACTGCACGGCGGCTTTGCCCTTGGTAGAGAGCGTACTTTCTCCAGGCAGGTTATTTAGAAGTGCGGTGTGTTTGTAACACTTTGGAGAGAGTATTCTATTACCCAAAGCCTCTAATGACTATGAAAAACTGGGGGTTATCTTTCTTAATTACACGTTTGAAACCCAACTGCTGAAGGCCTGACGAATACTGGCCTTGGAGGATCTGCCTCCTTGCCTTCATGTTCCTGTGAGGTCCTTTTAGTTTATTTTTTTTTTTTTGATGTATTTTTTAAAAACGAATTCATGTATCATTGTATTCGTGCGTGTGGGTTAATTTTCATGAATACAAAGGTTGCGGGCGTTACAGTGGCAACTTTGCATTTTTGATAATGGTGTATTTATTAACAGCTGGCTGTGTTCTGTGAAGGCTTATTTGTAAAGGATGGTGCGAGTGCCCTGAGTTCCTGATCCTATTATGTTCCGAAATCTCAAGAATTCCATTTGAAGGCAATTAGAAGCGTTCAAGTCTCCCCGAGTGTGTTGTTCCCCGCTGCTCTGCTAGCACAAGGACCTTTGTTCTTTAATTAGGGAAAGGACTAGAGCTCATTAATTGTTGTTTTACGCAGTATCAGCTCCAACAAGAGGCAACAGTGCATTGCAAGGTGAAGTCCACCTATATACCAGGGGGCTCCCTGCATTCACCAGGCTGTGAAAAGGTAAAAGACCAGCAAGGGGTCTGTGTCTGGTTCTTCTTCTGACCTGAACTGTTCTCAAGTACCTAGCTGGCTGTTTATCAATTTTTAAAACAAAACATCTCCTAGATGCCAGGGGGCATCCCAAATCTAGAACTTTACTTTTGTCGAAAGCCTACCTTCTTCCAGAAAGCAAAACAGCTAAGGTCTCTTTGTGGCTTCTTAGTAAGTTTGTGGATGCTGTCTAGAAACATTTAGAGCCCACTGAGCATGAATGCATTATTAAGAAACTTCACAGAAAATAGTCACTGCCATAATTTGTAGACCAATTTTTGCTGCTACCATAGCCAGAGGTATACAAACGGACACCCAAACTAAATCAGAAGGCCTATGTTGCAGGAGTTACAACAGAAACTTCCAGTTCCTACAGAAGTAGGTATTTGTTCTTGTATCCAGGAAACCCCACCACCACCACCACCTCTACACTGATCCCCAGTGCACATGACTCCGATGACAGATAAGGATCAATAATGCAGAGAAGAATAAAGATGAGCAACTTTGCCTCCACAAAACATCTCAGACTTCTTTGAATGGATAAGGTTTTCCTGGGACTGGGCTAGGATGGGCTGTTGGCGATGCCTTAAAATAAAAGACTATGAAGATTCAGACATGGGGGCATGAAATTGGACAGGGGAGCAGTGAGTTTCATATTACTTTCCATTTGCCCAGAGAAGGGGTCATCTGTCTGTCTGGTAGCTAGCCCTGGAAGGACTCGGGACACTGGGCTTTGGTGAGGTCTCCACCGTCAACCTCACTTACCAATTTGCCCATCCATTTTTGCTGTCTCCTTCCACCTCTGCTGAAGCATGAATTGCCTGTGGAACCATAATGCTCAGGGAAGACATTGTTAACAAGAGGGCTTCGCTTCATAAAGGAAACCGGGGCCTGGGAGCTGGAGGCCTGGCATCCCAGAAAAGGCAAATATAGAAACAAAGATCTCTCCCCCAGATGCCCTACCTGTTAAGGAGGCACGTCTAACTTGCTATGTATGATTTTTTTTCCTTCAGTAATCTGGTTTTTTTTTAAATGTTATATTTCTCAGGGAAAGAAAAATAGATTTTAAAATGTAAAAACCTGTTCTTCAATTGAGTATGCAAAAATCTCATTGCAGTATTTATTCCAAACCTGCTCTCATAATGTTCAGTCAAGGAGAAAACAGCGAAAAACAGTTGTTGATGGACTTAGCTCAGAACTGGATTAAATAAGCATTAGTCTACTGGAGCTGATTACAGGAATATGAAAATGCGGTATCTTAATGGTACATATTTTTATGTGGCAGCTCAGTTGCCTTTCATTTTGCAGCTAATATGTCTATTCTTATGAGTCATTTACTTCCTTAATTACCTTTTGCAGGCAAGGCACCATGGTATATTAATGTGAATGATTTTTACTGCCAGTTTATCATACAATGCCCCAGAAGTTGAAAGGCGTAATTGACTTGGAAGAACAGCTCGTGAAGGAAACAATATTTAGTTGACAGTTTTCCTTGTACTCTCTGTTGACGTTTATGAGTTTACACTATGCTAAAGGAGTCATAAACACAATTTTCTTTCAATAACAGCAAAGGGTAGCTTCTAAAATACATTTGTGGAAAACACATTTGTTCATTTCTTGAATAATAGGAAAATAACACATTTCCAGTGATAAGACCTCTCCGATTGCCAATTGAATTAAACCTTTGAAGGTATATTTATAACCTGTCTCCCAGCATTAGAAGAGACTAGGATTCAGTAGGGATTGAATCGGCTTAATGAATATTTAAATTATACACAGATTTGGGTAAGTCATATTTAAATCTAGGTGTTGGGGTGAGACTGATGCAGTCCTGCCAGCTTCCTGAATAAAGGGGAGGCAGGAAGAGGGCTTGGGAATTGGGAATTGTCTGGAAGATTTTTCTCTCTGAAGGGAAAGAAAGTCTGTCACTACGTTCTGGGAAAATAAAATACAAGAAGGCACAATGGGCGCAACTCCTTATAAGGTCTGGACTTCGAACAGTTAAAATAAGCCTCCAGTAGCTCTCCCTCGCTCTGCAGCCTGCAAGGATGGCTTCTCCTGAACTCCACTTGGCAGGTTCTGCCTTCAGCCTGCCTCTGCAGGCCCCCGGGGCCTGCGTGGACTCTGGTTTTGGCACATCGGTTGAGAGGGAGTTAAACTTTTTCAGAGTTTTCTGGATTGTTTGCAGTTCAGTCCTGTGCAACATAATGAAAGTTTTCTAGCCATCTGTTGTTAAGCTGGCAGTGAGCAAGGCCAGTATATCCAAACAAAGTCCTGGCCGCTGTAAACTGAACCTGTCAGCTTAGCATAGCTCTGCTGACCCTTCCAGCTCACAGGGCAGCCCTTGGTACCAGGCACTCGCTGCTGAGAGCTTTCAAAGGGGAACTATTTTGGGGGTAGGCAGCAGGGCCTGTTTACTTTCCCCTCTGTGTGCCTCTCGCTGGCTTGGACTAGTTTATACTTAATGTTTAAATGGATCCTTGTCTTCCCTCCTTTTTCAGAGGGAAGGACTTACTTCTCGCCAGGGGATTTCATTTTTCGGAAAGGGTGTAAATGTTGATAAATATGCGTGAGGTGGCCATGGTTCAAAAGGATATTTTATGCAAGTATTTTTGGTTTCATCATTTTTGTCTCCAGTGTTTGGGGAACAAATCATTCGGGCAAAGAAACTCCTACGTTTATTGCAGAGCTTATAGCATTTAAAACTGTTTATGGCTTTAAAAGGACTTTATTTCTTTTTTTTTTTTCCTTCTGCAATTTGTATTTCATCGTCATGAGTTAATGTGCAACGTTACTTCGCTAGGCAGAACTTGCACAGTGCTCCCTGCTCTATGGAAGAGCAACCTCCTGGTCTGCACTCATGTACAGTGCGTGTCTATTGCCCCAAGTAGCATAGCTTAACCCTAAAACCTTTGTGTTATTTTCTGGCACCCTTTCCCTTCTGCAGCAGTGAACTATTCTTGACTATATATGAAACATTCATATACGCATGAAGCCTGTGTGTGTGTGTGTGTGTGTGTGTGTGTGTGTGTGTGCGTGCATGTGCATTACATTTGCATGTGGACATCTGTATGTGTACATGCACACGCAGTAACTTACATGTCTATGTGTATGTCTATTGCATGTATGAAGACTGTTTAGTCGCCTTTGCAAACCTGTTCCTACTTGACCTTTGTGGCTTAGTGACTATAGCGAACACTTACTTCCTGTCATGCGCTGATTACATTTGCGCCTTCCATTAGAAGTCAGCCATGGGGAGCTATCGCCAAACCTTGGGTGTCCATTTCAAGCCATTAAAACATCCAGGGAATGTGGCCACCACTGTTGAATGGCCACTCTAAAGGACTTCTTGGTCCTACTAACGAGAAGCAGACCCTGAGGTCACATGGCAAGAGGACAGGTAGGAGGGAGACGCACATTCATATATAACACCGGTTTAAAGGGTGTGGCCACAACTCACAGCCAAAGAGTGTGCAAAATGGGGGTGAGGGACACTTAAGCCCTCCCTTCTAAGACAGTAGAGTGCTACACTTCCTGGAAAAAAAATATGCAATTTAAAATGTAAAATGAATGTGCTTACTTAAAAACACCATAGAGTCCTAATATGTTCAGAAGGTAACTGACGTGTAAAGTGCTCTTTCTGTTTTAAATTTTCTTACGTGTAGTGTTTTGGGTGAAAATGTCAGGAACTGGGTAATAACCTCGGTGTTTAGGATGCTGCCTCTCGGAACATGACATTGTGTTTGGTTGTGTGTCCTTAGCATTATTTTTTTTAGAGGGGGCCTTCTTTAAGAGGTCACCTATTAGCTGTGTTCTTGCTGTCTTAAACTCAGCCCTTCTGCCTATTAAAATCAAACCACTATGTAAACATTCCAGTGTTGTTCTTAGTCTCCACAATGGCCACGGGGATCCGGTTTCACCTGCCTGCACATCTTCAAGCAATTAAAGCAATTAGTGAAGCCATTTCACATTCAAAGATTCAAGGTCTATGGTGACATTCAAGTCCAGCAGAAGTCTGAAAGGGGGAAAGGACGGGCCTGAAGCGTGGCTACCATTCCATGGCCCTGAGCAGACAATCTCTCCGTTAAAAATGGTAGCTCTTTAATGGTGTTATTATGAGGTTTTTAAATGACATCTCAAAAGTTGTTTATATCAAAAAAGCCCAACAGTCATTTAATTATACTAATGAAGGCCTTCTTACTTGGCAGATTTTTTTTTTAAAAAAAAGACCTTTAATGTCCGAAGAAATGGAATGTTATTTCTTGCATCAAAGTGGAGGCAATTGCATTCTTTGTGGAGGAAAAATCTATTTTCTAATCTACAAGGGAAATTGCATTTCACTTTTATGGTAAACCTCCCTTGTTTGGGGGTAAATTACAGTCATGTGGAATATCGAAGTTGAGAAGTTCGGGGAGAAAATGTTGAAAGCAACTACCTTGTTCTTTTGTTTCCTTGGTGTCAGGGAATGACAGAGGAGACTGGCTCGTTTGATCTAGTGCGATTTAAAGCAAAGGTCCAGCCCTGAATAAATGACATTCCACGGAATGGGTCAGAGGTGACTTGAGAAAAACAGCCTAGATTCTGGGATGGAATGTGCTGTTTGCTTGCTTGTTGTGCTGGGAACTAAGTGAAACCATTTTTATTGTAACCTGGAAACTATGTTGACAACATGTCGTGTTGTTTTGAAGGAAGAATTTGTTTTGACAAAATAAATATAAACATGTTTTGACTTAAAGGGGATTCTTGTAAAAGCAGGAAAATATTTACAAACAGCGTGAATGTGTAACGTGTTTTGACTGTGAGTAAAACAGAAAAATATTTATGTTAAAAAAATGTGCAAAATATTTACCCCAAAGTCAAACACATGGTAAGCAAGATATACCTTTGTAGACACACCGAAGAGTTCAAGGACTGAACATGGACAGTGGTCCCCAGGATTGTACTGCCATGCTCCCAGTGCTCCCAAGAACTGCCATCTAAAACCTCTGTCTCTGTCCCTGTTGCCAAGGGACATCGAGACTGGCCCTGGTGCGACCGTTGAGCGCTGTTAATGAATTCACACACTCCCTTCTATCAGCACTAGCTGCTGGCCAAGGCTCCCAAGGACTTTGTGGAATTTCCAACAGTGTCATCCTCCTGGCTATAGCTAAAGGAGCCCCCTGAATGTGCTCTCTAATCACCCTCACCAGACAGGATTCCCTAGCAAAGGCCTGCAGCATTTCCTCCTCAAGGGTCTCTATCCAGCCTGGTAAAGATGGGACTACCGTAATCTTTATAATAGCACGGTTTCCTATGGGATGTTTTTATGAATAAAGCGAGCACATATTTGAAAGGCAGATCTCATGTGGCTATTCTGACCGCTGAGGGCCTCACAGTCTCCCAGCCTTGCTCCTCATAGTTTGTCTCCAAGGCTCTTCCTCAGTTTTCCAGGAATCTTGTTGGTACAAGGCAAACTCTAAACGGATTACAGCTTGGAAAGTTGTGTTGTGCATTTTTAAACCATATTTTACTGTGAGTGTACTATGGATAGTGGTGGGGGGGAGAGGAGGAGACAGGGAGGCAGTAATAATAAAAAATCCTAGCATCCTATGGAAAAGAGAATCTCACTTTTCCTGTGAGATTTCCCAGAAGAAACAGTTCAGAGAGAACCACAGGGTAAATATGGAATTCTGATGTGCTTTAGTCTGGTTCTGCCATTTCCCTTTCAGTGTTTATTAATAAACAACTCAGGCAGAACTGTTCAGAGAATGTCTTTTTCTGCTGTTATATGCATTGACTTTAAAACAAAAGATATCTTTTTTTAAAGTATGCCTTTAAGAAAAAGTTCTTAAATTTTTTTTTTTATGCCGTGAAGAAGTTCTTGCAATAATCCCTTTAAGAGACTGGACTACATGGCTTCGCAGCTCCTAGGGGTGGAACAGTGGCCTAACTGGGACTGAAGGCATCTGACCATGTGTATGACTGCAGGTGGGGCTCTCGCAGTCCGTCACTGCCTGGCCATCTTAGGAAAGTGTCAGTCCATCCCAGGTTGGTTTAAGCAAGAGCCTCCTGACTGCCCACCTCCCTTGGGCCAGGCTGTGTGCTCCCCACCCACCGCCACTCCTAGGAACGGGAACAGCATGGCAGTGCAGCGCAGCATGGGGGAGCCTGGGCATGTGCCTTCCTTTCTCCCCTGCCCCTCGAAGCAGATTGTTAGCAAATCCTTTGTAACCTCTGTAAATGGTCCAGCCCAGTTAGAGAAGAAACTCTGCTCTGGACGCTCCACCCTCATGCAGGGAAGAGGCAGACTTGGAGGCTCAGAAGGGAGGTGAGGCAGGCAAACCAGATTGATCCTGTTCCCCCACCCCGCACCCCCTTCCCCTCATCCCGTTTCTGTGATCTGCCTTTTGAACTGTTTTTGTGGCTGATCAGTTCCACCTAATATGTCTCTTGATTTCTGCTATTGTAATACTCGGGCGACATGCTGTTCTCTTCATTTCTGTAAGCTTTAGATGCTTCTGCCTGTCATATTCTGGCGGTTTATCTTCAGCGTCTGGATTTGCTTTCAGACTTGAATGTCTATCAAGCTGCCATTGCTTTGAATGTGAGATCAAAAGAAGATGAATTCCAGTAAAGAAAAAAAAATTTCCTTCTATGAAGAAAAGATCGGGGCCTATGTAAACACCTCACTGACAGCTCCCAATGAGTTATTTTAGCCGAGTATTAGCACCTGCCTGACAGGCAGGCCAGCGTTCCACGCTTAATAACAAATCAGATGCTTCTGTGGCAGGGGAACTCAGCCACAAGAGCAGTACATTTTAGGAAGGAAGCCTTCTGCTATCTCCTGTCTCCAGCTGAATATGGCTGTTCCATGACTCTTCCTCCCAGTCTTTAAGCTGACCTGCTACACCTTTCTCCTGTGGCTCGCTTTTATTATGGTACCCGTCCGGTTCTACTGGTGACTGAAGACAGGACCTTGATAATCAGTGTAGGACAGGGTAAGGAAGTGGGCAAGCGGGTGCCATGGTCCATAGATCGTTTCCCTGATAGCAGAGGAGGTGAACAGAGAGGAAAGGCAATCAAACCAGACAGGGAGCTTATCCCGGGAATGCTGGGTGGTGTGATCTTTAAAAATATATGTGACCAGAACCTCTAAGGTCAGCAAGGTCTGAATATTCTCATATTCTCTCTCTCTCTCTCTCTCTCTCTCTCTCTATCCTCTCTCTCTCTCTAAATCTCATCCTGCCTATGTAAATGTCAAAATATCTCAAGAACAGGTTTCCTGAAGCCTTGTTGGTGTGTACTCGTCTGCGTGCAGGAGCGGTGTTTGGCTAGGGTTTGGTCTACAGGGCACACCGTGTGTGCTGTGCCCCTGCTTGCTATCCTGGAGTGATTTAGGTGTGTTGAACATTAATAGATTTCTTTAAGTGCTCTGTGCAACTTTGAAAATTACCTGCAAGCTCCAACTGATCTCCCAGCTTTGAAAGTGAAGAATTACTTGAGGAATTCTTGTGGTTTCCTTGTCATTGAGTGAGAGCCCAGGCAGCTACTGTGGAGACGAACCTCCCCGAGGTTGCCTACAAAGGGCAGTGTTCCAGTGTGTTCTCTCCTCGAGTGTGCTTCAGCGCTCAGCACTTCCTGTTTATTCAAACATCTCTTTTACCACTCGGCAAACCCCCGCTTCACAGAAACAGCCAGAGCTCATCCACGGCAAGACGGAACTGCAAAGGCAGACGTAGAGACTCACTCAGTCAAACTCTTCATTTTCCTTGTAAGTGCCGGGAGGTGGGGGGGGGGCATTTTCAATGGACTAAATAAACTTTTAAGCTAGGATCTTTGCTTGGGCAGACGCGCTGTAAAGGGGAAAATGAGATGCTTCAAGTTGTTTACTGTGTTTCCTTCCCTCCCTCCTCTCTCCGGCTAAGCTTTTTTTCTTCTTCTTCTTCCTTTTTTTTTTTTCTTCTTCACCATAGAGATCTGAGAGGACGGAATCCTGCTAACTCCTTGGTAATTCTCTCTTGATTTCACATGTGGCTTTGGCTCTGATCAGGAGGAATCAGCCAGTGTTGCCAGACACTTCCACAGGCTGAATGTAGACCGTAACTTTCTCTCTGCGTGCCTGTATGTACCGCCTGCTTCTTTTCTTCCTGTTATGTTATCTCAAGTTCTGAGAGAGTGTGGGGACGGTGCCTGTGACACTCTGCAGAGTTTGTCCTCCGGGGTTGACATCACGACACCGTCATCATGGGCGAATCGGTCTTGATAATATTTGTACCAATTTCATGCCAATAAAAGTCAGGCTGCCGAAACACGCACGGTCATTATCTCATTCATATTACTATTGTTTAATTCGAGGAGGCTGCGAGGTAGAGAGAAAGCTTGCTTTGCTCCCAGCAATGGTTGTTAACTTTGATATCGGACCCTCTTCTGACCGTTTCCACTGTGGGTAATTGGGGTGGCAGCAAGCTCTGGCACCGGGGCTGGCAGAACCACCTTACTCTTGGGCTCTTCAGGAGAATTGACTTTCAAACACATGGTATGAGCTTTTAAAAAATGGTTCCACCTTTTCCTGCCCTGGCCCACCCTCTGGTCTCTCTTCCCTCCCTCTCCACCTCCTCTACCCCTGTTCTTCAGCGTCAACTGTAATTGGCAAGCCAGGTGCTATTTTTTTTTAAAGCTATGTACTGATGAGGGAATAGACAGGAAGTAGAAAATTGGTTCTTTTGATCTTAAGAGAATTGCTATTATTCTGAACTTGGTTAGTCCTCAGACTAAATATCCATAAACTTCAATGTTTTCAACAGTATCTGTTAGGCTAGAGGAAGAAATAGAATTTCCATACTTGTCCAGACCATCGAATGGGAGGAAGGTCCACACAAATAAACAAGTCTCGGTTTCTGTGTGCGCCGCTGTGGCCGGGATGGCTGTTTTTAATGTCCAGAAGTTGCTCTGCTTTGCAGAGGGGGGGGGGGGGGGGTGTTGCAAAGCTGCTGTTTGCGACTGCCTTAAGGACAATTTGTTTAACAGTAGGAGTAATTGTGGGGAAGATGGAAAGAGTGAGCGGGGCTATTTACTCAGATGGTGGAGTAGGTGTGGGGGCTGAGCAGCAGTGTGGGAACAGTGGGCCGCTCTGCTTGCTGTCTCAGCCTGCTTGATGACCATCAAATTTCCCAGCTCGCTGATTTTGTTTTTTCTGGATGGCATGTTTGATTATTTATCAGAAGGGAAGGGAGGAGGTGAGGCAAATAAACATGTGACCAACGTCTGTTTTGTTTTCCACTCTGAAAGCCGTGCCCTTTACCAGATACACAGAAAATAATAAATGCATTGTTTTAGGATAAAAGGAAATTATACATGTCCTTTTTTTTTTTTTTAAAAGACAACCGAGTTAACCCTTTAGGCTCAGGAGCCTGCTAGCTCTCTTCTTTTCTCTTTCTTTCTTTCTTTCTTTCTTTCTTTCTTTCTTTCTTTCTTTCTTTCTTTCTTTTCTCTGTCTGTCTGTCTGTCTTTTACATTTCTCCCTGACACTATGCCAGGCTGTGGACTAAGAATGAGCTTATTGCTGTGGATGGATAGAGTTTCCCAGAATTCTTTGTTCCGTGGTTTGGAAGGTGTAGATGCCTGCTTCAGTGGCATCGTACTGTCACACTATGGTGTAAGGTGGCTCACTTTAATAGTAATCCCACAGTGATGATGAACAACTCTTACAGTTGTGTCGAAGGCAAGCATATTTATTTATTTATATTTATTTATTTATTTATTTATTTATTTATTTATTTATTTATTTGTCTATCAGGTATTTGCATGCTCAGTCTGGTCCTGGGGCTTGAACCTAGGGCCTCATGTACATTCTTCCTCTAGCTGTCATCATCCAGACACCATTTGGGGGTTACACTCTGAACTCTGAGCAGCTCAGCTAAAAGCACATGAACCTTGAGTTGTCTGTGGCTAGTGAAGAGCACAGTTTAATGCCAGTCTTTGACTCCTCCCTAAAGGCTGTCACATGCTGTGAGACAAAGGGTCTACTTGGGTCTCTGTGTCTGTCAAACATCCCTTTTAGGGCTGGAAATAGTTGAATTTGCCTAGCATACATAAGGCTCAGAGTAGAATCCCAAGCACTGCCAAATGGTGTGTGTGTGTGTGTGTGTGTGTGTGTGTGTGTGTGTGTGTGAGAGAGAGAGAGAGAGAGAGAGAGAGAGAGGAGATTATGCTATATAATACTAGTCTCTGTAATCATATAATATTTTCCACAGTCCTAAAGATTGTTACATTCTTACAAGTACTCCAGAGTCCAAGGGAAAGTCCCAAGCCTAGATTGAATGTAGGTTTAAAACAAGCCAGCTAATATTCTTTTTTTCATTTTATTTTCTCAGTTTTCAAGTGGGGTTGGCCTGGTCGCCTGTGGCCATTCTCTGGGCTTCTGTAGGAAAGGAGGCAGGGTTCCCTAAGATCCACCCTCACTCAGACTCATCCTGTAACAGGGCTGTGTAGACATGGTCCTAACCTGGTGACTGGCCCAGGCAGAGGCAGCCCTGTAAATCACAGCTGAAATCTGTGTGTTTGCCTATAGTGTTTGGGAATGTGAACTGAAAATATGCGCACAGAGGGATTCCCTCTTCGTTGCCTATATAAGGGAAGAGTGCAGCCAAGTTCAGATACAGCATGGCTTCCACTTGGCTGGCCCTGCCTTGAGCTCGGGAGTGGTGGGGAGCTTTGCTTCTGGGAGGGCAACAGTGGGAAACAGCAGGCCATTTGCCTCCCTGCCTGTCATCTTGGGTACTCCACAAAGGTCGCTGGGTTGGATAATCATACTTTGTAGTTCCACAGAGCCCTTTGTCTGTAGAAATCAAAGTGCCTGACTAATGTGAACTTGTTGATACTCGGAACACCCTTGGGACATCAGTAGACTGAAGGTGATCCCACTTTTGAGGTGGGAAAACCGTCCTGTTGTTAAAATAGTTTACAGTTCCCGGGTGTGTCTGTGTGAGTGCCCAGACTGGACCTGCCCAGGACTGACTGGGAGAGTTGGAGAGACATTTTCCCCCACTCAGACAGGCTACTTCTGACTACAGACCCACCTCAGAGAAAATGTTCTGCCCTGAAAAAAAATTGGCCCACAAAGTATAGTTAGTTTGTGATAGGATGGGAACAGGCAGAAGACGAGGTCTTGCTGAATTCTCATCTAGTTATGGTCAGAGACGATGTGTAATTTTTATTTTTAATATTCAGCACAGCCGAAAATCTTAAACTAAGAATGAATGCTATTGGAGACCTAACCAAGAGAAAAATCAAGTTGGTGTGTATGTGGAGAGACACAGGCCTGTTAGCTCTGCAAAGTTAGTTGTAATTTGCTATGGTTTTTTCTTTCTTTTTTTTTTTTTTTCATTTCTTTGTGGATGAAAGGTATGAACCCCTTTCATTCAACCCTACATATTCTGAGTGCCTGAAACCCTCCATGGGCTGTGGTGATCTCCTTTCTGTGGCTCCCAAGCACAGAGGAAAAAAAAAAATGCTTGAATCCACTTGCTGACCTGAGCCTCAGATGAACAGAATTTGCAACATTACAGTCCATTGTTAGGTTCTTTGGTTCTCAGAAATGTTTGTTGGACTCTGGGTACACAAATTAGATCTGAAAATCTCTGCATTAAAGAAGTAACTTTCAAAGGACTATCTGCATTCCAGTTTGGCTGAGGAAGCTGTCTTTACAGCAGGCCACCCAGTGTTGACAATGTGTCCTGGGCAGGTGGTGGCGACCTGCTTGGTTTTATCTTTTTATTTTTTCCTCTAGCTCAGTCACTTCTTTGCCTGTGTGCATTGTGACACGGGTTCTGTAATTTATTCCCAGTCCTGCTGATAAAGAAGCTAAGGCACAGGAAGGTTGAGTCACTTGTCCAAGTTCACACAGCTAGCAGGTGGTGAAGCCAGGCTCCAGGTGTAGGCACAATGAGTGGTTGTCACTGAACCCGCCTGCAGGCTGCTTCTGTGGAGACATGCTAATGTTTTAAAAAATAGGGTTGCTCGATTTTAGACTGGTGATGATTCTCTCAGGGTCAGTAATTCCCCCAAATTCCCAACGAATCATTATTTCTTCATGCTTGGATACTCAAGTTCAACCGTATGCTAAACTGTGGTTACCGGGAGTTCCAGAGTTCACTGTCACTCCCTGAACATAACTGTGAGCACAACTATAGCAGATAAGCCCAGTTTAGTTTTTAATGTTCCTTCAGTTTTTATTTTAAGCAGTGTCTCACCGTGTCACCAAAAATCAGGCTCTAAGCCTAACCCTAAACCTCTTATCTTGGACTTTGGTGTACTAAGGATGTTAGATTTTGAGCTGGAGGGAGGGATATCACAGTGGTGGAGAGCTGGTCTAGCCTGTGTGAGGGAGGGAGGGAGGGAGGGAGGGAGGGAGGGAGAAAGGAAAAGTTGCTTTTGAGAATACATACTTTGGTGTACTTTCTTTTACATATTTTAAGTGTGTGTGTGTGCATGTGCGTGTGTGTGTTGTACTCTTAGTGTGTGTGTGTGCCCACGGGCATGTTGAGGCTAGAGATTAATGTTAAGCATCATATTCGATCACTCCATTTTTTGGAGACAGAGTCTCTCACTAAACCATTGTCTATAACAACCAAACCAAAGACCTAGAGCATCTTCCTGTGTCTCTTTCCCAACCCCTGCCCCAACCACTAGGGTTACAGACATGTATCACCTGCCTGCTCTTTGTGTTGGTTCTAGAGATCCAAGCTTGAGTCCTCGTGTTTACCTGAAGTGTGCATTACGGACTGGTTTATCTCTCCAGCTCCCTCAATGGACTCTAACTGCACCTTGATTTCTTTGAGATTCTGCCATGCTTCTCACGTAGTTCCATCTCTAAGAGTGAAAGAAAGCCACGTCCATGCATTACAGGGGTATAGGGCACTGATGAATAACTGACGCCCTTAATCTCCACCAGATTTCCTTGACGTGCAGTTACCTTTCTCTGCTGGCACTCACTTCTAGGCCACTGTATTCTTCTTCCAAAGGCATCTTTGTTTTTACTCGGCACATAGCTTCTTGTGTGTGTGCACGGTGCTAACAGTGTCTATTCGTTATGTGATCAGCTTCACCAGGTTCTAGGCCGAGGCCTTTGAGTATCAGATGATCTTTACAGTTTCACGTCTTTCTGTCCTGTCATCTGTTCACTGCAGATAGTGACAGTTTGTGGGACAATGAGAATTGCTTGCAGTGGTGAGCCTTCGTTGCTCGTGAAAACATTCAGCCATGGCACAGCTGTGCCGGGAGGGAATGATTTTTGTTGTATACGGAATAAGATCTGCAAAGTCCCCGGCTGGCCTTGGAGTTGCCTGAAGCCCTGGGTGGCCTTGAACAAGAGCTCCTGGGTACACCACTCCATTGCTGAGATTCCAGTCCCATATCACCACGCCTGGTCTAGGTGGTGCTGAGAATCAAACTTAGGGCTCTGTGCCGGCGAGGCGTGAACTCTACAGACCGAGCTGCCTCCCCTGCGCTTTTGAAATCAGCTTTTTTATCTTCAGTGACCAAGGCCCAAAGCAATTTGAAGAATGTAGATATTTAATAATCTCTCCCTCCACCACTCTATACATTCATCTGTGTATGTCTGTGTATGTGCATGTACATTTTTACTATACTATGTGTGAGAGTATACAATGAATTCAAAATGAGGGCCATGCCAGACATGGTGGCACATAGTTTTTAGTCCCAGTACTGGAGAGGCAGAGGCAAGCAGGTTTCTGATTCTGAGGAGGCCCATCTACTCCCTTCTATATAATGAATTCCAGGCTACCCAAATAAAATAAACATTCATTAATTGATTAAGAAGATGATGCCTAGCCTAGGGTAAAGGCTTAGTATATAAACTGTGTGCAAGCCATACAAGCATTAGGACCCAAGCTCATGCCCATAAAGTCCAATGCAGTAGCTAGCATTTGTAATTCCAGAGCTGTTATCTGAAGATGGGAGGCAAAGATAAGAGAGGCTGCAAGTTCAAGGGCCAAGTAACCAGGCAATACTCAGTAGAAAAACAACAGACACTCCCTATCTCAAGGTACAAGACATAGTTGACACCCGAGGGTGTCCACTCACCTCCACGTGTATTCTGAGCTACGCACGGACCCAGACTCACTCACATGAATGGGGGAGAGAGGGAGAGACAGACAGAAAGACAGCAGATAGAGACAGACAGACACATGCTGAGAAGCCAGAGGGGGATGGGGCGGATACCAGAATTCTTGATTCCCTGAAAGCCAGATCTCATGTGTCCAGAGAGGTAAGGAAGGCATAATATTAGACATGCTTCTAGATGTAGGGACGGTTACTGGGCTTCAGGGAAATTGTGAATTTAAAACAAAACAGAACAACAACAACAAAAAAATTCTGGTCTTAGGCTGAGGAAATAACAGCTGGTAGGTAAAGTGCTTCTGAGAACCTAGTTAATCCCCAGATCTCACATTTAAGAGTAATTTTAAAATGTTCAAAAAGCCAGGCGTGTGGATGTGTGTACTTGTGAACCCAGGCTAAACATGGTGGGAGCAGGGGAATACCTGGCTTCCTGACGCTGGTCTAGCCTATTTGGTGAGTTCTAGACCAGTCAGAGACTCTGTCTCACAGAAAAAGGTAAAACATACATGCACATATACATACACAGGCATGCACACGCAAACACATGCCATCCGTGATCGCTTTAGCTCTGCCTTGAGAAAGGGCTTTGTTGTTGTCGTTGTTGTTACTGTTGCTGTATTTTGTTTTTGTTTTTCATTGTGAAAAAAATGTAGCTGGGTGTGGTGGTGCACGCCCTTCATCCTAGCACTCAGGAAGTTGAGGCAGATGGATCTCCATGAGTCTACAGAATGAGCTTCAGGACATCCAGGCCTCTGAGGAGAGACCCTGTCTGCAACAAACAAATAAGCAAGTAAATGAATACGAAGATTTAAATGTTTTAGAGGGCATCCACGAGCACTGTATTTAAGTCATTCCCACCACTGCCCTTTCACTCCCTTTTGACTCGATGACCTCTTTCTCTGTATTATTCACACACACACACACACACACACACACACACACACACACACACACACACACACACGCGCGCACGCGTGCGATCATTCAGTGTTGCTCTTATATACATATGTTTATGGATGAGCACTTGGCACTGGATAACCTTTCAGGGGCTCTTCATACAGAACTACTCTCCCTCTCTCAGCTGCTACCAATTGCCCGTCTCTCTTCCTATAGAATATTCCTTATAGAATATTCCTATATTCCTTATAGAATTCCTCCCATCCACATTGGCAAATCAGGCGGTGCTGTCACTAGGCAGGTCTTGTGTAGGCAACCATATTGTTGAGATTTCATCGGTGCAGCATCCCCGTTGTGCCAATGAAGACACTTCTCTTACAGTGCATCCTGGTCCCTAGCTTTTGGATCTTCCCACCCTGCTCTTCTGAGATGTTCTCCTGAGCCTTCCACGTAGGACTTGCATTGTACATGTGCCAATTGGCGCTAGGGATTGCCAGGTCACTTCTTTACATTTGACCCTTGTGGATCTCTGTAATGTTCCCCATGTCCTGCACGAAGCTTCTTTGATGAAGGATGAGAGAGATGATTACCTGCCTTTTGCAGTTACTTTAAAAAAAAAATCTTTTTAACTTAGTCAAACCAAAATATAGACAGCTTTGGGTTCAATCCCATTGGACTGAAGAAGGCCTAGGGACCAAGAGACAGGGGTGACTGAATCCATGTTCCCAGAGTAAATGGGTGGCAAAAGGTGGCTAGAGAGGGAAAGACAGAGGGAGAGAGTGACAGGAATGTCTGAGCTTATGAGTCTCTGTCTCATGAAGTAGGAGAATCCAGGCTGCAGCTTGGATCAGAGCAGTGGTGGTCTCCTGGGTTTGAGGATGTCATCAAACTCCGCCATTTGTAACTGGCTTACAATCAAGGAAAGACAAAATGGAGATGGTGTCTGGTGACTTGAGACAGAAAACAGGAAGGGTGGGTAGGCCGGGCAATGTGACCATCACTCTTGAACATTCTGGGAATAAAAAAATTGGTTTTAAAAAAAAGCAGATCTTTTCTATGGGGAAAGGAAGAGCTATGAAGTTCAAAGTGTAGCACCATAAGGTAGCCATCCTCTCATCCTGAACACAGAAAAGAACCAAGGTAACTCCTCCATTTTTTGGCTCCCTAAGACCTCACATGCTTGTGCCAGGACTCCTGGTCGCCACCGTCTTTGTGCTAATCAGTGAGCTTGGTGCAGTGTGAATATCTCAGCCTCTGGAAACAAGGTTTGTTTGTTTTTGTTTTTCTGCCCTGCCACTCAGCACATTTGCGACCTTGAACAAGTCACATTCTTTGTTTTTCCACTTTGAATCAAGAATTATAAAACTTTCCCCACCTCCCTGAGGGTGGCAGAGAGCAGTAGATAAAACAGCAGGGAGAAAGAACAGCAGCGTGGCCAGGCTGTGGGCCCAGGGCAGGGACTGTTTGATTTCAGTTAAGCTCACCGTGTCCTCTTCCTCTTCATTTCCAGAGCCTGTCTTGTTTGAGTCCGTGGTGCTGCGAGTCAGACTCACAATCACTCAGCTGCACTCTCAGCCCCTCACAGCGTTACCCACACAGAGTCACTGCTTCTTTATTTGCTGGAGGTTTGGGGGGAGAGGGAGGTTCAAGACAGGCTTTCTATGTGTAGCCCTGGCTGTCCTGGAACTCGATCAGTAGACCCAGCTGGCCTTGAACTCGGGGATCCACCCGTCTCTCTCTCCAGAGTGTTGAGATGGGCAGCCCCCACCCCCACCCTCACCCCCACATTGCTGCTGCTTTCAGTACTGCCTTGGGAAGTACAGAAGACAGGAGAGCACCAGGGAGCTCCCCTCTCCCTCAGACACCTCATCCTAGGTCTTGTTTGGGCAGCAATTCTTATCATTGTTGGCTGCGTTTTCTTCATTTGTTTTTATTTTCTTAACCTTTTTTTTAAAAGAAAATTATTTATTTATTGTTGTTTTATGTGCATTGCTGTTTTGCCTTTATGTATGTCTGTGTGAGGGTGTCAGGTCCCCTGGAACTAGAGTTACAGACATTTGTGAGCTTCCCTGTTGGTATTGGGAATTGAACCTGAGTCCTCTGGAAGAGCAGCCAGTGCTCTTAACTGCTCAGCCATCTTTCCAACCCCCTGTTTGTTTTCTATATACAATAGAGGGCTGATACCCAAAATATAAAGAACTCAAGAAACTAGATATCAAGAAAACAAATGGGGTTGGGGATTTAGCTCAGTGGTAGAGCACTCGCCTAGCAAGCGCAAGGCCCTGGGTTCGGTCCTCAGCTCCAGGAAAAAAAGAAAAAAGAAAACAAATAATACAGTTTAAAGTGGGGTACAGATCTAAACAGAGACGTCTCAATTATTTGCTGCCTCCTCCTCCTCCTCCTCCTCCTCCTCCTCCTCCTCCTCCTCTTCCTCCTCCTCTTCCTCCTCCTCCTCTTCCTCCTCCTCCTCCTCCTCCTCTTCCTCCTCCTCCTCCTCCTCCTCCTCCTCCCCTCCTCCTCCTCCTCCTCCCTCTCCTCCTCCTCCTCCTCCTCCTCCTCCTCCCTCCTCCTCCTCCTCCCTCCTCCTCCTCCTCCTCCTCCATTCAGATTTTAGGCAAGAAAAAGAAGGCCTATGGGAAGCAAAGCCTGCATAGGTGTTAGCTGCCTCTTAGGTATCCTGGGTGTGAATGATTTATATTACAAAAAGAAAAGGAATTGCCCCCCTTCTCTCCTCTCTTTTTTCTCTATCCCTTTTCTCTCCTTTCTCTTTCTCTCCCTCCTCTCTCCCTGTTCTTTTTCTCTATTTTCTCCCTCCTTTCTGTCTTCCCTCACTCCTCTTTCCCTTGATTCCTCATGTCTCTTTTTTTCTCCTTTCTCTTTCTCCCCCCCTTCCCCCCACCCCCCTCTATATACAGAAATCTGTGTTTTTGGTCAATCAAGGGAAATCCACTATGCATCCGCGCACACTTTAGCCAGACTCTTCATCAAGCTTCCCCAGTAACAAGTCTGAATCCGAGGCCCAGGAAGATGTGAATCTTTATTAGTCATGATGAGTGGCTGGGACACAACCCCATAAAAAGCTCCGGTAGAAAACAGGGGGTTAACATCATGAGTTATAGATCCCTTGATTGATTTATCCTCACATCTGACCCCTGTATTTTCTTTCTTGAGCATCAAGGAAGGCCTGTACCATTTTTTCAGTCTGGACTTTCACAAGGTGGAAAGCAGGGTCTGACGCAACATCCAAGCTCATGTCTATTATATATATATAGACATATATATATATGTCTGTGTGTGTATGAGTAGTGTATGCATGGGGGCATGAGCTATTCCATGGGTGAGGTCAGAGGTCGATGCCAGGTATCTTTCTTCTATGGCTGTCCACGTTCTTCCTTTCTATTAGTATTTTATGTCTTAGCATTTTGTCTGCATATGTCGGTGCACCACATACATGAGTTACAGTTGTGAGTCAACATGTGGGTGCTGGGAATTGAGCCTGGGTCCGTTGTAAGTGCAGTCAGTACTCTGAACCACTAAGCCATCTCTCCAGGCCCCATGTTCTTTCTTTCTTTTTTTTTTTTTTCCCAAAGATTTGTTTATTTATTTACTACATGTGAGTAAACCGTTGCTGTCTTCAGACACACCAGAAGAGGGCATCCGATCCCATTACAGATGGTTGTGAACCACCATGTGGTTGCTGGGAGTTGAACTCAGGACCTCTGGAAGAGCAGTCAGTGCTCTTAACCACTGAGCCATCTCTCCAGCCCAGCCCATGTTATTTCTCAAGACAGGGTCTCTACCCAAGCCTGGAGCCTGCGAGTTTGGCTGGGCTAACTTGGCTGGTGAATTCCAGGGATCCTCCTGTCGCCAGTCTCTGGATTACAAACTTGAGCTTCTGTACCGGGCTTTTGTGTTAATACTTGGGATCTGGCCTCAGGTCCTCATGCTTGCCTACTGAACCATCCATCCATCCATCTCTCCAATCCCTGAACCAAGCTCACATTTTAGACAGTTCCTAATAAACTTGAATCTTGTATTTCACCCTAGTGATCTTCACATCACCTGAGGTCAGTAGCCCCCAGGCTGTGATCCTGTCCAACTCCCATGAGTTCAGCAAGCTGGGGCTTGGGCAATGCTTAAGTGGAATCTCTCCAAAGACAACTCAGGTGCAGGAGCCTTGGCGCGGGTGACTCAGAGTCTGGCACTGGCTCCAGTAAAGAATAGCCAGCCAGTGCTCCAACAAGGTGGTTATAGGCTCCTGTCTTCATGGGAGTAGGAGGAGGACAGGCTGGCGTTTTCCTTCTTTCTTGCTGTCTCTCTTAAGAGACTTCAAACAAGCTTCCTGAATGTTTATAGCCATTAAACTTATTTCACTCAATTTTGCAAGAAGATCATAGATTTTATTTACTTTTTTTTAAGTCTCATGAAAATCCTCATTCTTTGGCGGGAAGTATCCTCTGTGTGCCTTCCAAATAAAAAAGCATTAGTCATAATCGCTGGTGAATACAGGCTATGTTGACCCCTGCTGCTCCCTAGGTCTTCATTAGGGGTGTGGCTTGCAGCAGCACCTTCCTCCTGTCTGGACCTCCTGCTCTCTCTATGGTGTCTGCAGTTTGGGGTTCCCAGTGTTAATGCCAGCGAATTGGGGCTTGCCCCTGCAGCAGAATAGGATATGACGCTCTTTCCTCTTCTTTCTTCTGTCTTTCTTCAGAATCAAATAAAATTAAGTGAGACACAAATACCAGTTGCTTTCCTCCATTCTACAATGTAATACAATCCGGTCTAAGGAGTAGCAGACGAAGAATAAAGCTCCTGCCTGTTCTGCTCCTGTGTTTGGAAAATTTGTTAGCGTCTGCAGTGAGGGAAATAATAATAATAATAATAATAATAATAATAATAATAATAATAATAATGGGAGGTGTGTACTCAGTAATTGTCACTGCAGTACCAACTACTCTGTGTATAGCTTAATTAATACGAAATCAAGTCAGTACAGATCTGTGTGACCAGCATTGAAAGTAGTAGTGTAGAAGTGCTGGGTGGGGTGTCGTGAGCAAGTGATTTTGGTACCTGGGGAAGCTTCCTCATCTCTCCGCCCACTGACCTGGGAACTATCTTCTCTATGTAGCGTACTTTTTAAACTTTCCCTGTTGAGACAGAATCTCATTGTGTTACCCTGGCTGCCCTGGAACTCACAGAGATCTGCTTGCTTCCGCTTCCCAGGAGCAAAAAGGCGTACTTGACCCAGTCCTCTCCTGATTCTAACCCAAGAAGTGTTAGGATGTTGCCCAGATGGGGCTGTGCCCTCATTTCTCATCAGGTCTGTCTTCAGAGTCTCTTCGTCTTCTGTGCAAAGACTGTGGGCCATTTTAGGAAACCCACCCAGGATGCCCTGCAATGATTTGCTGTTGAATTGTGTGCTTGAACCTTAGGATACCTTCCCAGCGGTCAGGACTCTGTAGAAGAGGATGCTGAGAGAATCGTTGGCCTTTAAAGAACTAGGTCCGTGTGGAGTGTGTCAGTTCATCTGAGGCTGTACTCTGCCCCAGATCCTTCCAGTATATAAGTCCACTGGATTGGCTACAAGTGGCTGTTTGGAGTCCTTATCCCTGCTCGAGTATTGTAGAGTCTACCCTGAGTCAGGTTTGAGGGGGTCCTGAAAGACTCTCTGGTACATGGCTGTTACCCACCCAGACTTGTGGGGAGAGCCTTTTGTTTTGTTTGGAGCGTTGGTAACAGGATGTCACAGTCTGTTGAGGACTTTCTTGCTCTGTGTGTCTAACACTTACACAGTCGCCTGTATTGTCAGCTTTCCTCAGACATCTACTTTTTCCAGTCACTGGAATGCTGATGGGAGGTCAGCTGGCTTTCCCGTTGTCCAGCGATAACCAAAGGCCCCGTTTATAATAACCAGCAAAGTTTTTAAAATCCAGTTTGGAGGGACTGGGCAGATGTTTCAGGCAGTCCAGTGCTTGCCGTAGGAAGACGAGGGAGCTGAGTTATGTCTCCCAACAGTCACCTAAAAGCTGGGCAAGGTGTGGGTGTCATGCTGGGAGGCTATGCCTCAGGTTCCTGAGTCCATGAGCTTCCAGTGAGAAACCCTGTTTTAAAAATAGGTGGTGTAGGAAGACACCTTAGGTAAATCTGTGGCTTCCACATGCACATGCACACATAAGCAACGCCCCCCTCCCCCAAACCAACACAAGCTGCACATACTCAAACACGCACAAACACACATTCAAACATGCACAAACACACATTCAAACATACATACACATCAAACACACACACAAACATTCAGACAATCAGTCCTAAGGAGGACTAATTGTGAATAGAGGACTAAAAATTGAGGTGTGGTATAAGCAAAATGCCTTTCCTTCCACATCCCCCCCCCCTTTTAATTGTACATGATGGCTTGCCTACTTGTATGTGTGTGTGTACCACATGTGTCCCTGGTATCCATAATGGTCAGAAGAAGACATTGAATGCCTCGGAACAGGAGTTACATATGACTGTAAACCTCTGTGGGAGTGCTGGGATTCAAACCCTATTCCATTGGTAGTCCATGTTCTTAATCACTAAGCAATCCTGCCCCTGGGTGTGCACTGTTTACTAGCCTATGAGATTATCTGAGAATCCGGTTTTATCTTGAGGGGTATTGAGAGTCCAGAGAGAAATTAGAGGAAAGGTGAACCACTCTGACCTACTTTTAAAGCTACAAAAGGAAAAGACTTAGCTTGGATTACAAACCTGCACAAATTAACCAGGTCCAGTACCAGTCTGAGAGATAGAAAATTACCTGATGGAAAACCCACAGGCCCAGAAGTTTATCTCAACTTTTTGACAGTTTTGGCTTTTGAGGCATGTGGATGTGTTTCTGCTGGTTCTTTTTGAGAAACAGAAGTGATTTTTGAGTTTAAGATCAGCTAATTCACAATGCCCTTGTGAATTCGAAGTTTAAATTATCTTGAAGAAAGGACAGATGTATAGAAAACTTTCCTCAAGCATAAGACAGAACAACAACAAAACAACTTAAAATAAGGATAAACAGAGAGCAGACCAGAATAGGAGTTGCTGACTCCCCTCCCATAAAGTAAGAGGCCGTGTAGGAAGTTAGTACTAAAATTTGAATTCAAAGTCATGATTACAGGTGGCAATACATTTGTCTTTTGACTTTCCCATACTCCTTTAGATGAGTAAAATGTCTGCCTGTCTTATGAATTCAGCAGACCAGATGATGGACAAAACACAGGCTACAGTGTGTGGGCCTGTGACCCCAAACTTTCCAGATAGCTTTTTTTAAAAAGGACCTCTATATGTCAGTCTCATCAGAGACCTCTCGATAAGGGTGTTATGCAAATTCTCCTCTAAAGGTTTCTTTTCCTCCTTCCAGCTTGCCGTACGTATGTGTGTGTGCTTGCAAGGCCTATGTTTTATGCAAACATGTTAGTATTTCCTTAAGAGTGGTAAACATGTTTTTAAGCAGCGGCTACCTTGGTAAACATGCTAAACTCGGATTACCTCGCCGTTCATCTGAGCACCTGCTATGAACCCGAGACACAAATAGCTCAGACTCAAGCGTGGCAAGCATGCTGAAGTAAAACATCATTTGTATGAAGCAGATGGCACTCAGTTACTTAGAAAGTGAAGGCATTGTTGAGCGTGGAGCCATCTTGAATCCAGAGAAGGAAGTCATGCTGCAAATGCCCATGTTCCTGGTTACTATGGAAATAGAGCCTGGCGAAGTTAGCAAGCCATCCCATAGCGGAGTTTGCAGGCTCTGCGTAGACACTCAGAGATGGCCCTAGACCTTGATACCTCTGATCCCTTTTTGCAGATAGGGCCTTAGAAGAGAGTCAAAGCAAAGGGGCACCTGGGCAGTCTGTCTGGGTGGAGGTGTTGCATGTGTGCACTCCCTTTCTGTAAGTTCACAGGCTCTTTCTAAGGGCTGGCTTTATCAGCTGCTTCTGCTGGGTGACACCCTCCAACTGAGCCTTTATTGTAACCTGATCTCAGTGCTCAAATAAGCACAGAGTCATCCAGTGCCAGGCGATTGTCACATCTTTTATAAAGGAAGTGTTGATTTGACCCAGCCCAGGAAGAGCCACCAGAGTAAAAGGTCTGCAGAGATGGAATTGGGCCTTTCAAGTTATTTACATTAGCGCTTGGCCTGGAACGTGGGCCAGAGGCACTGTGTGCTGTAAAGAAAAGTTCTTTGATTTATTCATGTCTGTGCACATAAATGTCCTCATCTCTTCTTCTCTTCCTCTTCCTACCTCTCCTGCTCGTTCTTCCTCATCTTCCTGTGCTCTCCATCCCTCTCATATATATGTCCACAACTCACGTCCACACACTTAGTTTATTTTCAGTGTGTCTCATTTTATCTTCCAACAGAACATGAAAAACCTTTTCTCCAGTTGCCACTGAGACACTGTTAGGAGAGTCAGAGCTGTCCTTTCTCATTCTCTATGGTACTAGAGTAAAGAATATTTCCAGGGCTGACGTACTGGAAACTGAGTCAAAGGAAGTTGATGTACAGTGATATGAATTGTGGGTCAAAATGCCTGGGAAGTGTTTGTGAAGTTCGTCTCATCAATACAGGTCTGTGGGACAGTCTTTCCAAATCTTCCTCAGATTAACCATGAGCAGACCTGTTATCACAGGTGTCAAACCCAGTGGGATCCAAAATCTTAAGCATTGCGGTCGGTCCCTTTTGCGTGTGACAACTTAGAGACTAGCTTGCAGAGACTTAATATGGAATTTCTAAAAACAGCCCTTAGTGGCTGATTTCAAAGCATATTACACATTCAGATCACTCAGGTCTTTTGTTGACACCCATGGTGGTTTCTGGTTTATTTTTTAATGTGGCATTTGCTCCCACCTTTGCTAGCATATCCGTAAGGTAAGGAACTGTCATAGGACATCCCGTAACAGTTGGATGCCCAGATGATCTGTTCTCCCTTCCGCCATCCTGTCCACCTGAAATATTTAAAGTTACTTTCCTTATTTTTATTCATTATCAGACTAACCCCCAAAAGCCATTTCCTACAGCTCCATCTCCTGCCATTCTGTCTTCAGTAGGTTTAATGACATTGCCTGTGGACACACCTGTTCCTACAGCCCTTCTGTGTGTCTGTCTTCCCTTCTCTTTCGTAGTGAGGCTGCCTATAAAATATGGGAGTCTGGGGTTCATCATATGAGCAGAGAAGTTCATATACCTTGTATTGGTCTAAAAGAGACATTTTACAGTGTTGGCAATGTGGCTCAGTGGGTACAAACCCTGGCTGGCTCCCCAGGTTAAAGAGTTGATTTGAATCTCTAGAACACACATAAATGTGGAAGGAGAGAACTGACTTTACAAAATGGCCTGACCCCCACATCCATCATACATACACATGATGGTGGTGGTGGTGGTGATGGTGATGATGATGATGATGATGATGATGGATGCTGGCTGATGATTTGAAAAGACATCAACTATATATCATCAACCTTTTCCTCCACTTGAAACTGTCAGAGTAAGCCTGGGGGTTCCTACAGTTTACTCTGAATGTATGATGACCATACAGAGCACTCTCCCCTGTCTTCTGATGAATGTGTGTGTGTGTGTGTGGTGTGTGTGTGTGTGTGTGTGTGTGTGTGTGTGTGTGTGTGTGTGTGTGTGTGTGTGTGTGTGTGTGAATGCTGTCTCATAGACACTTCATATTTTCCCTTTGGCTGGGGAATAGCTTGTGCTGGTTCTAGAGACTTCAGATTTTCAAAAGCCTAAAAGGCCGGTCTCTTAGCATTTTGTGAATCCAGGGAAATTGTGTGGTTGTGGTTTTCTTCGCCTTGGTACTGTACTTAAGTAGCCTCTCTCTTTCCTCCCCTTACTGTAACACCCTCTTACTGTCTGCTACAGACCCACTCTCTGCTTCTACCTCACAGCTGGAGGCTCCTTTGGGGAGTCGTCTTAACCTGGACATTCAGTTGGGAGAGCTTGTGATGTGAAATAGTTTCCGGTCCTGTATGCAAAGCCTTGGAGCTTCTTGCGAAAGAGCTAAGGGAGTGCGGAGAGTAGGGGAGGCATTTGCTCCTGCGGGAACCCTGCACAGGGGACTATTTTTCTTATATGATATAAATGAAATCTTCACGCTGCCCACTTTTCCGCCCACGCATGTACTGAGCGTCTCCAAGGAGACAAGGAAACCCAGAGTCCAGCGATGGTGAATCCTCCACCAAGACAGCAGGCTGGAGTCTCAGGCAACTCTCCCAGGCGGCTTGCCTTCCAGCTGCCCCTCTCAGACAGCCTCCCTTTCAAGCAGGCTTTTTCTCAAACGTCTCTCTCTTTCCAGGCAGAGGAGCCTGGGCACTCTTTATGCAGGGATCGTGGGGTGAGTTCAGTCTCAGGTGGCCAACCTGGAAGAGGAGGGTAGATGCAGGCAGTGGTGGCAGAAGCAGGCTCCGCATGTGAGGACAAGGTTGTTCCTTTGTCTCCTGCCTGTCAGCGCGTCTGCTTCTTAGCCACAGAGGCCTAAGATAAGACGTGTCCTGAAAGTTCTTGGTACAGCATCCCTTAGGAGCTCTATTGAGGGAGCTTACCTTAGAAGTCAGGCCACCCTGGCCAGGCACAGGAGTCCCTCCATTGCTCCTCCTTTCTCTGCTCTCCTGTGTACAGAACATGGGAGGCGGCCTTCTGACTCAGTGTTGGGACTGTATTCTCATACCTGCACACTTCACTTATCCAAGTGACCTACCTGACTGTTCTTCTTGGAGGAAGCCAGTCCCATGGCAGCTTATGGTCATTTTCCAAGCCCAATGTGTCAGATTTTGTTTGAGGCATTGGTCACATCTGTGTGGCCTCTTCCCTGAGGTACAAATAAAGTAAGTGGCCTCATTAAAAATAAATACATGTATATGATGTATATGTATGTATGCATGTACATTGGTGGTTAGAGCCCTGTCTGCTGTTCTGGGGAACCCTAGCTCAGTTCCTAGGATCTACCGTGTACACCTCACAGTCTGCCTCCAGCCCCAAGGGAACTGACATCTCTTTGGCCTCCACACCTTTTCATACATGGTGCACATGTGCGCCGCCTCTCTCTCCCTACTCCCTCCCTCTCTCTCTCTCTCTCTCTCTCTCTCTCTCTCTCTCTCTCTCCCTCTCTCCCTCCCTCTCTCTCTCTCTCTCCTCTCTCTCTCTCTGTCTGTCTCTCTCTTACACACACGCATACACAAATAAAAGTTACCTAATCTTTAGAAATGTTTATTATATGCAGTACTTTTCCTTTCGTGTAAGTACGTCATCTTGTAAGCATCCTTTTGGACTCTTCCGTGTGTGTGTGCTCACGTCTCGTTTGAGTAGACGTCCCATGAGATTTTCTGGCATGGTACCTGCACCTCCGTTTCCTGTGGCTGGCCCTCCTCTCGTCTTGAAGAGCTGTGGCGGCCTGCTGTACTCAGTTCTATGACAGTTGAATATCTCAATCCTAACCATAGCGGCGTTGCTCATGCTTCTTCCTTCACTTGAACTTAAGAAACGAGGTGGGGGGCACCCAGCCATAGGTGCAGTCTTTGCCTCCTTTGTGTTTCTCTTGTCTTGTCGCCACTTCACACCACTTCTGTAACTGCTATCTTGAAAGCAAAGCTTGAACAATTCCGTTAGACCAACATGCTTGGTTCCTGGGTCGATAGTGAAAACTTTGAGATGACCCCAGCTTACCTCCGCTAAGCTTGGTTTTTTATTTTATCTCTGTCTGATGATCAAGGTAGGTTAGCTCAGGCTGGACTCAACCCCTGAGGATGACCTTAAATTTCTGAGATACATTGGAGATACCATAACCAAAAGTTTTAAGGTTTAGAAGAACATCTATGTATAATCAGTGTGCTAGGAACACACACACACACACACACACACACACACACACAAATACCCACAGACATACATACACATATACACAGACACACACATATACACACAGAGACACACATATACACACTTACACACATGTATACTCACATATATACACACATACAAGCTTCTGACTCTCAAACTTCCAGCTCCTAAGTGTCAGGATTACAGTGTGTGTCACCATGCCCATTTCATGTGGCACTAGAACTTGAACCCAGGGCTTGCAGGCTAGGAAAGCCCTCTGTTACCTGAGCCATGTCCCAGCCAGTAGGTTTTCCTCTTAGGTCTTCCAGTGAGATCATTCCATATATGATTCCATCTGCCTTAAGCTTTCTGTGGGAATAGCTGTTACCATGATGCTTCATATTCCTGTGGTCCACTGCCTAGCCCTGTCTATTTGGATGCAGATATGGTGAAAATATAGAAGACTTGATTTTCTAAAGTTCACCAAGAAGACTCCAGTAGGACATGGTATGTCCAGTAAGAGCCCTTCCTTGTCCTCTGAGCTTTAAATTTCTCTCATCTGTCCTGCCTCCTCTCTGATATCTGTCCACACAGTGCCAGCCATTCATACTTACAGATGTCATGACAGCTGTTTCCTGGGGATGAAGTATCTACTTGCATATGGTACTGTGCCTGAGGAATCATGGGTAATTTTGCCAAATCGAAGGCAGTGTAAACATATCTGGAAAGTTTTCTCTGTAGAGTGGCAAGAAATGCTTAGAAATGAGACAGGTGAGGGTCATCGCTGAAGAGTTTTTCCTGAGGTCCACTTTGTGAGGGAGTCTCCAGACATGTGTGATAAGAATGCTTCTTCCCTCATTTTTTTCTTATAGGCCCTGCAGGTGGCAAGGCAGCTCCTCCTTCAACAGCAGCAGCAACAGCAGCAGCAGCAGCAGCAACAGCAGCAGCAGCAGCAACAGCAGCAACAGCAGCAGCAGCAGCAGCAGCAGCAACAACAGCAACAACAGCAACAACAGCAGCAAGTTAGTGGATTAAAGTCTCCCAAGAGGAATGACAAGCAACCAGCTCTTCAGGTAGCAATTCTTTTTCAAAAAATTATTGTCATACCCTTTCAGGTGGCTGAGAAGCCTTGCAGAGGTGGATTATCGTGACCTTTGCAAACCATCTAAGGAAAACTTGTGTAAAATGTGTGTGTGTTTTTAGTTTATGAGGTAACTATGACATCAGAAAAATCTCTTTGACCAGAAGCTTCCTTTTTTTTGTATTAATGTTGGGAAGAATCCAGCATGCTATGGGGCTCACGCATGAGTAATGCAGCACTGATCATATCCATCCACCTGATGTCACCATTCCACCTTCCAGGCCCATGTAACCATTTTCCTACCTTCAAGTTGACTCTTTTTAGTTTCCACCAATGGGAGAGAGCCGACAATACCTGCCTCTCTGGGTCTAGCTAGTTTCCCTTCCTGGTATGCCCTCTGGCTCCAACCATTTTGTTGCAAATGACAGAAAGCTGTTCTGTCTGTTCTTCTTTGTTGGTGAAACGACTTCATTGATGTTAATCCACTGATGATAGGCATGTAGGCCAATTCCATGTCTTAGCTATCACGAGTAGTTCCACAGCAAGCCTGAGTGTTTGAGGATCTTGTCAGCACGCCAGTATGTTATTTATTTTCTGGTGCTGTGATGAAACACCATGACCAAGGCAGCTTCAGGATGAGTAAGTTTATTTGGACTTACTATCCAAAGGAATGAGAGTACATCTTGGCTGAGAAGCGCAGCAACAAGTTCCAGACTTGGCAGCAGGAAGCTGAGAGCTCACATCTTCAACCCTGAGTGGGAAGCAGACAGAGATCTGGCATTGGTATAAGACTTTCGGTCTCCCAAGCCAGACCCCAGTGATGTCCTCCAGCAAGGCTGACCACATAAACCTCCACAAACAGCGCCACCAACTGGGGACCAAGTGTCGAAGTGCCTGAGACTGTGGGGGACATTCCACATTCAAATCAACACAACCGATTTCATTTCCTTTGGATGTGTACCCATGAGTGCTCTAGCCAAATCATATGATGGTTCTGTTTCTTTTTTTTTTTTTTTTGGGGATTTTTGTACTATTTGAGGATCCGTCATCATACTTTTTATAGTGACTAGATTAATTGACTCACCCATTGACAACACGACGTTTCTTATCCTGGAGACATATCTTATTCATAACTAGGGCATGGGGTGCAGAGGTATTTTTAACACCTCATAGCCTTTTGGACCAAGAAAGCTGTTCACCATTCCACAGTGCCCAGTGTGTCCTCTAGAAAGAAGTGCTTCCTAGCAGCTCCACATGTCCGCAGTGTCAAGAGCTTCTACTTGGCTCCAGGAGGGTGCAGTGCTTCTGCTGTTACACCCGGTAATGAGTGTGGTAGAACAGATGCCCTCCTTCAGTACATGTTTGCAGAATGTTTCTGAATCATTAATTGAAAACGGGGAACAATTTTTATGAAATGATAACAAAAGAAGATTGTTTCAACAACTTCTCCTGTCGGGCACATTGAGGCCAAGGGGGGTTAATAGAGTAGAAGGAGAAGTGAGTTCATAAAATCTAATTTGGGTCTTGGTATAGAAAATTGCAGTATAAAATTAAAAAAAAATGTTGAGGCAGGATATTTCAGCCCACATTCAAGGTAGAAGGGAGGTATTAGGTGCCCCTCCACCCCCGCCCAATTGGAGGCCAAGGATGGGTTTCTCAGTGGAAGTTTTGTAACAATTTGTGATGAGCAGAAGCACGGTGTGTTACTAGTCAGTATGCTCTACAGGTGCAGACTTTCCCCTGGATTAGAATAAACTAATGCCAACTTCTAAACAACCCTGCACATGTCGTCCTGTCCTTGGTAAGCCAATTCCAGCTTTCCTCTTGTGCCAGGGAAACTGTCCCTTTTCCACAAAAGTCCAACCTTATAGTGACAGGTTACCGGGCAAGTTGAATATTAGTGGGAACTGTTTACAAACTCCTCCGAAGACAGCTGTTTAGTAAACCACCAGCAACTCGCAGGCTCTTAAGGCTGTGTGGGTGCTGCTGTGCGAGGCAGTTATAATGAGGTGCAGTGCCATGGAGGGTGGATGTCAGGTGTTGTAAGAAGGGCTTTGTTGTGCAGATGTCTTAAGAACAGCTCAGGAGGATGAAATATGACTGTGTTGACCTTTCAGCGGTGAGCTTATTTGTCAGGATTCAAATAAGTTGAAAGGATCAAACTGAACAGTTTCCTTAGTCAGTCTGGGAATTGTGTTTCAGGGGTCAGCAGCGGAGGCCACATTGCAGATTCCATAACATAGCCAATTGTTGGTACATATTAAAGTACCAGGGCATCTCCTGCAGACAGAGACACAATTAAAATTCTAATTTATTAATGTATACAGGGAGCTGGCCCAGCCTGTCACTCAGTGATTCAAATGCCTGTCCGTTCTTTGGCCTCCCTCTTGGAGCCTCTCACAGCCTTGAGAATACTAGGAGTCCTGTTGAATTTAGCAGGTCTCGAGTGCATTGGGAAATGGCTATATAGTATTGGGAAGTGCCGCTTTGGTTTGAAGTTTTGAAAAATATACAAAGATTCTGTCTAACCGCAGAGAGTGCTGGAGAGAGTTGAATATCACTTATGAGTAAAAATAAGCTGGATTTGCTTTCTTTGCACGTGTATGTATGTGTGTTGCACATTGAAGATTGACAGCGAGTGTGTTACTCAGTCTAGCTCCACAATTTTTTGCTTTTGAAACACATCAAAGCCTTAGTTGGCCTGGAACTTGCTACTGTAGACCTGGCTGGCCTCAAACTCACAGAAATCCACCTGCCTCTGCAATAAAGGTTGACGCCATCATGCCAGGCATTCCGAATCACTTTTGGAGATACAGCCTCTCACTGAACTTGAGTACACTGTCGCTGTCTTCAGACACACCAGAAGAGGGCATCAGATCCCATTTCAGATGGTTGTGAGCCACCACATGGTTGCTGGGAATTGAACTCAGGACCTCTGGAAGAACAGTCAGTGCTCTTAACCACTGAACCATCTCTCCAGCCCTCTCACTGAACTTGAATTTAACTATGTATCTTGCCATTGAGCTCCAGGGATCTGTCTGTCTCCTCCCCCTGCCACCCTCCTAGTAGGATGCATATGCACAACTATGGCTTGTTTGTACAGGGGAGCTGTGATCTGAACTCATCCACTCATGCTGGAAACCCTTTACCAATGATTTGTCCCTCCAGCCCCAGTACTCTCCATCTTAAAATGTGGTAATGAATAGGGGTTCATTTGGCCTAAATAGGTATGTGATATATAGTCTCAGGGGATTTCCATTAAAGATTTTAGCAACCAAGCCAAAAAATCTGACATGTCATGGCTCATGGCTAGGGCAATGTGCAGAAAGAATGGATGGAGTATGGCTATCAGGAATTGTAGTCTGCTGAAGTTGATGCTGAGTTTCCCTTTAGCTCCTCAGTGGTAGAATTGACAAGCAGAGAATTTACACTGACTTTTCAGAGTTGGTGCATGCATGTATTCCTCTATATGTGTGTGCGTGTGTGTTGTCTATGTCCTGACCTATTGCTGAATATAGGGTCACTTGAATCCCGTAAGCTTTATTAGTTGAGTCTTGCCTTCTACTAACAGAAAGGAGAAAGCACTAAGCCACATAGTCTGTCACCTCGTTATAAAACAAAGAATGTAGAAGTGGTGCTTCTAGGAAGACATAACCTTGACATTGAAGTCTATCCCAGTGTACCTTGACCTCCTCCTTGGGTGTCTCACCTGGCCTGGCTCTGAAATGAACGGGAAGTCCCACCAATCTGCACAAGGTTTCTCTCTGGTCCTCTCCTCTATCCTTCAAGACTCTGAGGGCTGTGGTTGCAGATTTCAGATCTGCACAGAGGAGCGACTGATGGGGAAGAAGTATTTGATCTGCTGAGAGCTTGAGATGGGGGGTGGGTAGAAGCCTCAGATCCCCAAGCATGCTATGGCTCATACCGTAAGCATGGCTCGCACTTCTCCCCTTCATGTTCGGCAGCACACTTGAGTTTCACAGGCTGATGAGACAAACAAAGGAAAAGGGAAAGTGAGCAGAGGCTCTAAGTGGTTACCCAGTGGAGATAAGAGATCACAAACCCAAGTCAGACATCACCAAAGTGGACTAATCTCAACAGGAGAGAAACACATGCTTCTCGTGCCTGCTAAACCAAGCCCAGAGTGTGCATTCTCAGGACAGAGCCTAGCTAATGGATGAAGGAGGCTCTGAACCAGGAATATAGGCTGCTCTTGGGGTTCGTGGCCAGAAATCTGACTCACTGTCCTAATTGTCTTCTTTGCTTATGCTGTTAATTTATCTTGCATATATCTTTTATGAATGATAGAAACTCCATTCTAAATTCACAATCAGAATGATCTGAATTCATTAAATGCATTTTGGTGACCATCTCAGAAGAGCCACAGTGTGCTGGGTGCTGCTGGGCTGGCGCTCGCAGGACCCTTCACTGTAGACATAGATGTTTCCTTCAGGATGCCGTGCAACTATAAGTGAATTAATTCAATTTTGCTTAAAAAAAATTAGAGGTGGGTAAAAATAGTAGGCTGCTTTTTATAAATATTTATATACTTCTGAAGATTGCTTAAACAACTGAACTAAATGCCTAACAGCGCAGGTGCCCTCATAACCTCCAAAACGTGTGGCTCTACTAGCTAGGGATTAGTTTGCAGCAGATGAACCATTTTTATTGATCAAATTTTGGAACTTTGACCGCCATTTCTGGGAAGTGATTCCTTTTGGTTCTTTAAGCGTTTCAGTTGCGGACTGGAAGATAACACTGGAAGTCAAATGACACAGTTACTCCTCAGAAAGTTAAAGTACACGTGGGTTACAGTAGCCTGCAAGTCAAGACGGAGAGTGAGCCCTGTGTGTTGCTTTCGGTGGGAAGCTGCGCGCAGCTCCAGGCTGTCTGTACAGAGCATGAACTCAAAGCCAGGCATCTGGTTGGGTCCCATCCCATATGTCCCTCTCCCTCCAAGGCTATGAGCTGTGCAAGCCCCTGACCTAGGAGGTCATTTTTTTCCTGTAAAAATCAATAGTAAACAACACCCCCACACACACACCAGGATCAGTCTTTGGCTCTGATTAGAAAAGGTCCTGCTTTGAGATTAAAACACAAGATTCAACAGGTGTCTAGTTTTGTTTGTTTGTTTGTTTGTTTGTTTATTTTGCAGTTGTATAAAATGGGACTTGGACAGGGAGGTTCTTTCCATTGCCGTAATGCCACACAGTATCCCAGATCATTTTTGTGTCACTCACCAAGGAATAATTTGCTAAGAGGAAATCCTTATAGGAAACTTCAGTTTCCCTTTGTACTAATGATATGGGACGGTTACAAAATGCAAAATATCTTAAAATATATCACTGTGCACTGGGTTAGGAAGGTCGGTGATTCAGGTAATTAAAATGCATCTGTTGATATTTCTAGTGAACAATGCCTACCACTGGCATCTTCAGTCTTTAAAACAGATCAGAAAGGTCAAATGTTGGTCCCTTATAAGATGTCTCTTTCTGCATACCTCTGGAGAATCCCAAGTCCCTAAAAGTAAGTTTTGATAAAAAATAACAACATAGAAATGATGATTTTTTTTTCCCCAGACAGTGTTTCTCTGTGTAGTCATGGCTGTAGACTCAGCTGCCTCTGCCTGCCAAGGGCTAGAATTAAAGCTGTGAACCACTACCACCACCACCACCATCACCATCACCATCACCACCACCATCACCACCACCACCACCATCACCCACCATCACCACCACCACCACTACCACGACCACCCACCATGACCACCACCACCACCACCACCACCATCACCACCACCACCACTACCACCACCATCACCCACCATCACCACCACCACCACCACCACCAGCACCACCACCACCATCACTACCACCACCACTACCACCACCATCACCCACCACCCCACCACCATCACCATCACCACCACCACCACCACCACCAACACCATCACCACCATCACCCACCATCACCACCATCACCCACCATCACCACCATCACCATCACCACCATCACCCACCACACCACCACCATCACCACCACCACCACCATCACCACCACCATCATCACCACCACCACCACCACCACCATCACTCACCACCACCACCATCACCACCACCACTACCATCACCACCACCACCATCACCACCATCCACCACCACCACCACCACCACCACCACCACCACCATCACCCACCATCACCCACCATCCCACCAACACCACCATCACCACCACCACCACCATCACCACCATCACCCACCATCACCACCACCACCCAGAAGAAATAGTGATTTTTTTAAGTTATTAAATCTTCTAGATTACACAGACTATCAGAAACATGACAGAAGGAGCCAGAGAGAGGTTTCACTAGGTAAAGACATTTGTGTCAGGAACCTAAAGATCTGAGTTCCAAAGACACAGTGGAAGGAGGGAATGGAGGCACAGGAACAAAATACACAGAGTACAAGTGACTTTCACACATGTACTGTGGCACATCACACACATCATGTACCCACTGACATCCACTAGTAATAGTTTATATGCATGTATGATGAGAACACAGGCCTTCCCTCCCCCTAGCAAAATATCTATGTATACAGGATTTTACATTCAATTTTTAAGGGTTTCATGTGCTTCAAGGAGCCTAAGTTCGTACTCCTGGCTTTAGATTTTGTTTGGATTAATCTCATTCTGTCCTTACCTCCAGAAGTGAGTTGTGTTGAATATTTCTACTTTTATTTAAGTGTAATATGACCATGTCCCCATGGCAACAGGACAACTCCAGTTCATGACTGGGTATGTTTATTTATTGGTGATCTCACTCTCATAAGTATCCTAATGTGGAAGTTTATATATGGTTAGCTTACCTCTGTGCACTTGAATATTAAAATGCAAATTAAATGCTAATTTTTTAATCAAACTGTCTTAGTTAGGGTGACTATTTCTGTGATAAAACACCATGACCAAACGCAAGTTGAGGAGGAAGGGGTTCATTTGGCCTCTTTTCCACAGCACTGTCCATCCAGTCAGGGCAGGAACTCAAACAGGGCGGGAACCTTGAGTCAGAAACTGAAGCACAGGCCTTGGAGGAGTACTGCTCACTGGCCTACTCCTCATGGCTTGCTCAGGCTGCTTGTTATAAATCCAGGACTATCAGCACAGGGATAACATCACTCACAATGGGCTGGGTTCTTCCTCAGTAACATTAAGAAGATGGCTTGCAGACTTGCCTATAGCTTGATATACATTGGTATTTTCGTAGTTGACGTTCCCTCCTCAGATGACTTTAGTTCATGTCAAATTGACATGACATAAAACTGTCCAGCACACAAACCATGTATACATCCCCAGGAGCAGAGTATGCTGAATGATGGAAGTTTGTTCAGTGCTCAACGTGGACCAGCTCTATAGATTTCTGTAGGATAGGCGACCATTTCCTGAAGAAGGGAAACTGAAATTCTGACAGGTTAGTGGGCCTTTCCATGGCACATCCAGACAGGAATAGAATACTCATGGAAAGACTGGCTTCGGAGAGTCAAAGGCCATCAGTGTACTATCAGAAGCTAATAGACCCGTCTCCTTCCGTGTGTGTGTGTGTGTGTGTGTGTGTGTGTGTGTGTGTGTGTGTGCGCGTGTGTGTGCGTGTGTGTCCTCACAGAGAATTATGTCATAATTTCCAGAATAAGCAGATTATTATGTTTTCTGTATTGTAAACAGAAATCAAATGAACAAAACCGGATTCCACTGTAAATATCTGACTTCAAATGAAGGGGCACTTACATCTGCGTAATTGCCTAATTACAGCCGTGTGTATATCTCCGCGTGTATATGTACTTGCACTCATGGCTGTGCGTTCTTGTGTGTGTCTGAGCACCAGGGCAGTGGGGGCAGCAGTGAAGATGAATGCTTCCTTTTCCTCAAGGCCGATTGCCCTTCTGCGCTTACGTATGTTGGAACATGGAATACTGTGTTATAATCACGGCCCAGGCTAGGAGGTGGAGAGGGACAGGGGAAAAAACATACTTGACTGGTCAAAAATGTGTAAATTGCTGACAAAATGACACATGTAATTAAGAGTGTTCCTACCATTTTACCTTGTGGTTTCCACCTCCAGTGTTGAAAAAGAGAGTGACTCCCACCTCGCTAATTACCATTATCACTGAAATGCTGGGGTTGGAGTCATTAGTTCCATGTGCATTTAATTAGAGGAAGGCTGAAATTGGATTTAACTTATTACTTTTTCATGGATCACTTTCTTGTCATCACTTCAAATTGGATTGCAGCCCCAGGTAACTAATTATGAGAGCCACAGGATCAAGAGTGAAAAGAAAAAAAAAAGAAGGTAATTAGGAATAACACTGTCGGACCCTCGCTGGTCATCTACTTGTGCTCCAGGAAAGGGGGTGAGGGGAACAAAAGACACAACTGTAGTTTGCAGCGTTACAGGCTGGGGAGTTAGAGCCCTGAGTGGTTGCTAAGCATCATGGGAGTGTGTCACCACCCACAGTGGCTTCTGTGATCCACAGCTGAGTTTAAGATGTTGACTCCACGTGATCCCACTCTCAGTTTTTCATACCTAGATTAAACCTGTGAAAGCAACAGATTGGGTGGAGGTATGAGGCTTCGCAACCACTGTGTCATCTGAGGACCTCACAGGTTCGATTACCACAAAGCTGTCAAGAGGCCTGCGCGCCAGAACACAGAGCATTTGAAGTCCAGGGAGCGAGACTTTAATGAACACATTAATGTTCCAGAACCATCATTCATATCTGATGGAGGACATGGCAGTCAGCATTACAGTAAGGTTTAGAGTTTCCATATTTGGAGGTTTTGTCAAAGTTTCCACCATCCTATAATGTTCAGGTCATTGCCTTTGCTTTGTCCTTCCTCCATACCCACATAGCCCAAATTCTGTAGGGGTTTCCTGGGGTTCTGTATCTCTTTCCATCCTCATTGAAAGTCCTTTAAATTATATTGCTTCCATGTGTCGAACAAAACTCAGCGCTACAAGCAATCAATTTTATAGACGCTGTCTGAGAAAAATGTTGACGACAGAGGATGTGAAAGGGTTGGATTATAAAGTCCAAAGTGCTAAGTGTGGAAACAGAGTGTGTGTGTGTGTGTGTGTGTGTGTGTGTGTGTGTGTGTGTGTTGTGAGAGAGTGTGTGTATGTGAGTGTGTTTGTGTGTGAGTGTGTGTATGTGTATGTGAGTGTGTATGTGAGTGTGTGTGTATGCGTGTGTATGTGAGTGTGTTTGTGTGTATGTGAGTGTGTATATGTGAGTGTGTATATGTATGTGTGTATGTGAGTGTGTTTGTGTGTATATAATGTGTATGGTATGTGTTTATGTATATTCAGTGTGTATACATGTGTCTTTTTGTGTGTTTGTGTATTGTGTGTGTGTGTATTGTGAGTGTGTGTGTATGTGAGTGTGTTTGTGTGTATAATGTGTGTAGTATGTGTTTATGTATATTCAGTGTGTATACATGTGTCTTTGTGTGTGTGTATTGTGAATGTGTGTGTGTGTATTGTGAGTATGTGTGTATGTGAGTGTGTTTGTGTGTGTATAATGTGTGTGGTATGTTTATGTATATTCAGTGTGTATACATGTGTCTGCGTGTGTGTGTGTGTGTGTGTGTGTGTGTGTGTGTGTGTTTTCTTGCTATTCAAAGTTCTATGAGTCAGATTTCCCCAAGAAATAGTTCCTCTTAAATAGACCAGAAGGGCTCAGTGGTTAAGAGTGTGGGCTGTTCTTCCAAAGGACCCAGTTTCAATCTCGAGCACCCACATGGTGTCTTACACCTATCTGTAACTCTAATTCCATGGTACCCTAAGCCCTCCACTGGCCTCTGTAGGCATTGAATGCATGTGGTACACAGACGTACATGCAGGTAAAATGCCCCTATACATGAAAATAAATACTTTATTAAAATAAAGAAGAAAGAAAAGTAAAAGAAGGAAGGAAGAAACCAGATGAGTATCCACTAGGGTAACCCAGTGAGAATCTCCCTATGAAATCCAACAGGGAGAAAAACGCTTGGCTCCCCATTAAAGTGACTCACCAGGCAGCCAGCTCCAGTGCCTTTATGTTGTTTAAAATCTGTTTTAATGTTCCGCTAATATAAGCAAATAACGGTGATTCAGTGGTGAGTGCCTTTCCCACCCTAGTGAGCCAGGCTTGCTCTGGAGTGTCACTCGGGATGAGCCTCCCCACCCCACCTCTATAACCACTCATCAGAGGTCACCACGTTAGTGTTACTGCAAAGTGATAAAACACCCTTCCGGGAATTACATGTCTCTTTCCTGTGTAATCCTTCTAAGCAAACTGGCAAGATCCAAAATAGTAATCATCAAGTCTAATGCAGAAAATTAAGGCTTTTCAGTTGGTGTTGTTGGAACATCTTAAGTTGATTTAGGATTTCTGTACACAGTATTCGTCTGTGGTTGAAAGGGGCCACGCTGAGGTCAAGTGATGTAGTGTTTTCCATTTTTCCATATGAGCCTCTCAGTGTGTGATAAAAGCGGACTCCTTTATTTTGTAAGTCTGCAAGAATTTCTGATGAAGTCAGAGGTCAGTGACGTTCCCTGTCAGTCTGAGCAGCTTGGTAACTACTGGTTTTTCTCTATTTCTCTCTCTCTTTCCTCTCCCTCTTCCCTTTCTCCCTCTCTTTTCTTCTTCCCTTCTCACCCCCCCGTGTGTGTGTGTGTGTGTGTGTGTGTGTGTGTGTAACTTTTCTTCCCTGCTCCCAACTCTCTCTATACTGCTCCCCTTTTCTGACACATGCCCAGTGAGGTCCTCCAATCTGAAACTCATTAGCACACAGCCTTGGACCTTGTCCAGTGGTTAGAAGGTTTCCTGAAGCCTAGAATAACAGCATTCGGTGTAACACCAGGGACTACAGTGACAATGGGGGTAGTTGGGTCCCCTGGCACCCTGCCTGGTCAGGAAAGCCAGCTGACCTCAAAACTCAGTGAGACAGAGGTCACACATATGGTATGGGCTCACAAACTTTGATCCTTGAAAAAGTCGCCTCTGAAATCACGGGCATGGCAGCCTTTTCCCTCAACTGGGCATTTCAGATGGGTTCGCAAAGGTAAGAACATGAAAGCAATTAAAGAACATGAAGCCCAGATCCTATTTTCACTTCTGAAGGGAGTGGCTGTAATCCTTCTTCATGCGTGCATTCATGCTTTTCAAACCGCATTCACTTGAAAGCCACTCTGTCCAGAGCTTATGATGGACACACCGCCCTTGCCCTGACCTCAGAAGAGTTATGCTGTGGGTCAAGTTCAGTTAAGCTAGATTTTCAGAGAGGCACCTGTCTAGAAAGATAACTGTAAGGATAATAAATACTGAGGGTTATACAGTCCTTTCCAGCAGGCCACTACGCCACAGCAGTGGGAGGCATATCACCATGTCTGTTGTGTATGCGTGTGAGTGTACATGTGCACATATGTACACATGTAAGTGCGTGCATGGTGCATGTAGCAGCCAGAGATCTGTGTGGATATCTTCCTCAGTCACTTTCCACCTTTGTTTTAAGTTTATTTTTTTTTTGTATGTGTATATGTGTGTCTGTGTGAGCATTTGCCCTATGTTAAAAGGCCATAGATATCATCAGACTCCTTAGTACTAGAGTTACAGAAGTCTTCCAGGGATGTGTTGAGAGCCGAACTCAGGGCCTCTGGCAAATGCAGCAAGTGGTCTTAGGTACTGAACCATCTCTCCGTCCCTCTTACCTTATTTGTTCAGACAGAGTCTGTCAGTGAGCCCGAAGCTTACTGGCTAGGCTGTGCTGGGTGGCCCATCAGCCTCGGGGATCCCCTTGCCTATCACCTCCCTACTTAGGGAGTTCCAGGAACTCCAGACTGCCTAGTTTGACATAGGTCCTGAGGATCCGAACTCAGGTCCTCATCCAACATGACAGACCTTTGAATAACTCATCTTCTCATCCTGCACTGTTCCCATCTCAGAGACAAGGGAAGTGTAGCACAGAAAAGTGATCTTACCAGAGGCTGTGACCTTGATGAGTGACCCATTCAAGACTCCCACCCACGCCCTCTGGCAATATAATCTGCACGGTTTTGCAGCTGCCTTGAGAGTCTCCTGGAGCAGTCAGAGTGAAGAGAATAGAGTGGGTGTTGGTACTTGGTGCTCCTTGCTAACCACCAGACCACACGGTCTCCTAATTTGGACATGTGTTTATGGGCATGTCTGAAAAATAGCGCCCGTAATTGAAATATGCACTTTCTAAAGGGAAATGACGCTTGGGAAAGAGAAGAAAGCCGGGTATTACTCAAAGCCTGCAGACCACTCTGTAAGTAATTGTCTAAACGCAGCCGTTGAAATTGAGAAGCAGTTTGGAAAATGTACAGTTTGGGAAATTTGTGTTTCGATGTAATTACGGTAGTTGCGAGCTGATGTCATGCCTAGTAACTGTTTTTGTATTGCCTACGCCTTTGTTACTGAGTTGTGATATCATGAGCAAACTATTATAAACATACCATGGATATAGCATGCTTGTGTAACAAAAGATCGGGAACTTTTATTAAGTTTGTTTTGCTTGTCATATTGTAAAAATTTATTATGTGTACTGTGTATATTAGAAACAGATTTGGGTAATTCTGTCTAAATGAAGTCATCCCGGCTATTTCCAGACTGTCTGTTTTTGGTTGTGAATAATTTTCATACATCAGATGGTTGTCATATTTAGTCTCTCTCAAGATTTTAAAGAGAACATATCCCATTTTGAACTTTCGCTATACTTCTTGCTATTGGGGATTGTTTGAGTTTGAAATTATTGCCCAGTAAACTATAGTGACCAACCACGCATTGTTTTGGAAGGGCCTGGGTTGCTGCCTTCTATTCATTGCTTGCCCCGATCATCAAAAGAACAGCTTTTAACTACTTAAGTAGTAAGAGTTTTAAAACCGCCAGGACTCAACTGGGCAAGGAGCGCCAGCCCTTGTCCTTTTTCGTTACAGCCTAGTGAATTACTCTGGTAAATATGCAGGTCGACATAGCCCGACGTTTATTGGGATTCCTGGTAAACGCGGATTTTAAATGGGTAGTTTGAAACCTTTGGGTGGCTCACACCTGTCCAGCCCCTCTCTTCTACTTCCTGTGGCTGCTGAATGTTTAGAACCAGAATGTTCCAGAATATTCTGTGGACTGCTGCAGCTTTTATTTTGTTTCTCCTTTCTCACCCTTGTCCTCTAGATCGGACTTTCTTCCTGAGTTATGGTGGCACTGAATTCTGATCTTGTCTCTGTGTATGCCCATTCTAGTGGTATAGGATTCAGCAGCTGGCTTATATTTGAGGGGAAATGGCTTCTGGTAACTTCTTCAGATTGGAGTTCCTGTACTCTGAACCCCCACCCCCGCCCCCATCCTCCACCCCTGTTCACTTTGAGAACCTAAGTTCATCCAGTCTGCTGAGTCTGTGTTTGGTTTCTTTACAGTATGTCCCTCTCTTTTATCAGGAGTGCATGAATGACCCCAAGCCCATGGCAGCTTCTCTTAGCTGCCTCCCTTGTCCTTTTGACAGCTTGTCTCCAGGCAGACGACTCTGTCTCTGGCTGTATTAATCAGCAGTGCTGGTCAACACCACCTTACTGCTTGTCATCCGCGCCCTGCATTTTCCTCACACCGACCATCTTCCCTTCTCTGCTGTCCTGTTACCATTCCTGCCTCTGTGTCCCCTGCTGCCACTCTGTTCTGAACGAGTTATGCAGGTAAACAAGCATGGATCTAGGCAAGAGCTTTGTGTCCATCTCGTGCCTAGCCCCCACACCCAAAGCACCTTCTCTCCTTTGCAGGTATTTCATGTACAACACATCCCTCTAAACCTTTCTGTGACACCATAGTCTCTGCCCTTCAGAACTTCAGTGATCCCCTTTACCACTCACACCAAGTCCGAATGCTGCCCTCCCTAGCTCAGCATTAAAGTAGGAGACCCAAGAAGACAGCTACAGCCCTGCTGGGGAGAATGGGAGAGAGACAGAAATTTAGAATCATAACTGTTTTTACAACCAGGTAGAAAAAGCAGAATCCTCGTGATAGCATTTGAAAGTACAAGGACTCCAGAACTGCAGAACTCACCGGCCCTGTTGCCTGCTGTTCAGAATAAATAAGCTTGGTGATTAAATTATGTTTTACATTTCAAGAGAATCAGCCTCCCCCCCCTCTCAGAAAGAAATGGTGTGCCCCATGACTTCCCCCACTTCTGTATACTGTCCTGTGGTCTCAAGGCTCTTCTTCATTAGTTAATCTCCAGCTGCAGTGTAGCGTATTTCCTCTCAGTCCTTGGCCATAGGACACACGGGCTGCATGTTCCCTTATGTGCTTATGAATAGCCACTTCTCAGAGCTAATGAAACCATACTTAGTAAGACAGCAATGAAATTATGTCTGATATTTTATTTAATAACACAAATGGATTGTTATTTATTCTAGAAATAAACGTAATAATGGTAAGCCACATAGAATTACACAAAGCAGAGAAATTCTCTTGTATTTACCAGTGTGTGTGTGTGTGTGTGTGTGTGTGTGTGTGTGTGTGTGTGTTTGTGTGTGTGTGTATGTGTATGTGTATGCTATTTAAGGGATTCTGGATCCAGGTCAGACTCTGTAGTTGACTACTCATGTCTGCCCAGGGCACCAGTATTCGAAGCAGTTATCTGTTCACCAGGATTGACCATTGACTGGTACCTAAAAAAACAACCAAAGTGGAAAACTACTTAAATTTTTGTGTTTTTGTTTTTTGTCTGTTTGTTTTTTATTTTTATTTTGGTTTTTGTTTCATTTTGTTTTGTTTCTCCAAGATGCTTAAGAGAGTCTTTTATAGTTATGGAAACCCTGCCCCGGGTTAAACATATACTTCATATCTTTCTCTAATATCTTTCAGAATGCTGGAGCAAATTCCATTTGTATCCAGCATGATATCTCTTTATGGTCATCTGTAAAGTATACTCTGCCCTTTAACTGCATTTACTGTGTAGGATGGCACTTTGGAACTCATATGCCCCAATATCTGGAAGGCAGGAGGCTGAACCACCCTACTATTAATAGTATGACTCCCATTATCAGACTGAGAAATCAAGTCCTGATAGCACGTTATTCCTGTGTGGCCCTAGGAGAGTAACTTAAACTCTCTTTATTTCCATTCTCTCATCTAGAGAATATTGCTGGTTACCCTGCCTACCTAAAGGTAATTATGAAGGTTAAGTGATTAATGCCTGAAAGTAGCTCACACAGGGCTCGAGAACCAGAGAATTCTCAGAAGAGACAGCTCTTCTCATAATCATGTCTTAAAGGGAAAAGCTAACTTACAAGACTCCAGGTTACATATTTCCGCTTACTTGCTATTGACCACCACCTAGTTTGAACAGTGGACAGGTTTTTGCTGTCTTCCAACTGCTAAGTACATCCGAAGGAAACCTCAACTTCTCTGAAGATCAAAATGATCACAGCTCTTTATGCCAGGGTCCTATTAAAGATCTGCTGAGTTAATGTTTGTAAATGGTTTGGACAGAGGGGTAACAGGTACTTGGTGCAGGTCTGCTGTCACCTTGGCTCCTGGTATATTGACGTTCGAGTCTTAACTGCCTATCCCTGTTTTAAAGATTCATGATGCTCTTCAGAGATACCATGGCATTAAGAGTGAGTAGATGAGATGGTGAGGGACACACTCTTGAAGGGAATATTGGGACAACTCTGCTTTCTTCTTTGCATCTGTTGGTGAGTGACTTTCCCTGGCCACATGTTTCTACCGTGTTGAGGTACCTGAACGCAGGCCTTAAAGTAACCCCACCAACTTCTCAAAGTAAGAGGCACAAGCAGCCTTTATTCCATGTAAGTTGAGTCTTTTAGGTATTTCGTCAAGATGATCATTTTAATTTCTGTCGCTGACACTGTCATGATGGGCTAGTTCTTTCCATGTGGTATATTATCTATGAGTGAGCATCAATACTGTTCTGAAAGCCCCATCCTGCTGTCCCAGATGAACTAAGACTAGATAGTTTCAAAGGCAAAGAGAACTGACCATTGAAATCTCACCTGGTCACTCCTGACCATACCCTATAACAAGTTAGGCCATCTGTGAAAGCTTCTCTCTGTGTGTGCCTGTGTATGAACGTGTAGAAGCCAGGGACCAGCTTTGGGAGTCATCCCTTGGCTGAAGACGCTTGGATTTTTGCTTGTTTGTTTGCTTGTTTTAAAGACAGTCTTCCACTGACCTAGAACTCAGCAAGTAGTCTAAGCTGGCTGGCCAGTGAACCACAAAGATCGGCCTGTCTCTTATAATCCCTGGTACTGGGATTATAAGCATATGCCATCACACACTGCTTTTTTAAAAATGTGGCTGCAGGGATCAAGCTCAGGCCTCATGCTATAATAGCAAGCAGCTGAGCAATTAAGCCGTCTCTGTAAACTGTAGGGCTTCTTTCCTGGATGTGCTACCAAATGAGGAAGTGATGAATTAGTGAATGAGCGAATGAATGAATGACATACTAAGCTAAAAGAAAGGTAAATTGATAAACTCCTTTCAACAACAAGACAGCATGTAGTCTCAGGTTCACAATCCTCCAATAACATTTCAAGACAGTAAACAGCATTAAAAACATTTAAAGGCAGTCCAGCCCAAATTGGCCTGAAAAGCATTTTGGGTAGAAAGTGGAAACTAAAGGGGCCTTTACACCAAGGGGAGGCTACCCTAATGCCCTCTGTCTGCCTTTATAAATTTGCTAATCTATTTAAGGCATAATATTAATGGTATAGAACTTTAATTCATAAGCACAGAAAATTAAAGGAGACTAAAGGCAAAATACAGAAATGTGTCTGGTGTGGAGATTAAGTCCAATGAAGCACAGCGAAGATGGGAAAGATTATTAAACGTATATGGAAGGAGGGTGGAAAATACACCTAAATCTCTCATCCTGAAGGGAATTGGTTTACTTGACTATTTGGAATAGTATCACACTCAGGAAAATCTAAGACAAATGCAAGCAAAACAGAATTTAATTGAGCTATTATTTTGCAGACTTTGGCTTAGTTTCAGACAGTCTAATCAAATTGTGCTTTGCTCAAATAACTAATGTTAAATGCAGCCTACCAACAGATGTTTAAAAAGAGCCTAATTGGAAAATCTACATCCTGGATTTAGTCTGTCTCGCTGGAAAGAAAATAGCTTCCAATTTATGTCTTTGAGGACGACACTCAGTGACAAGGGTCACTGAGAAGACAATGTTCTCTTCAAGGAGGCTTGGTGCTCCAGTGGAATTATTTTGAAGCGTCAAGGATGGCACTTTAGAAATTCAATTTCTTGGAAATTCTCCAGCTCAATGCCACGTAGAAGCCTCCAGAGAAATCTCCTTTATCATATGACATCACCAGGGTCCTGTTACACCCCTGGATTGTGTCAAGGGCTTGTGTGCTGAAATTTATACGGAGCCCTCCAAGTCCTGTAAGGCACACGCTGATTGATGGCATTTCAAGGTGCTGTCAAGGGGGCTAGGTGATGAAGTTGACCTTGCCTCCTCATCTCGGTTTCTCTCTAGTTTGTATATGTAAACTCTCAGACCTGCCATATTGCTTGGAGTGTCTCATGATCTCTGCAAAAAAAAAAAAATTGAATTTGGTTCAAGAGTAGCTCCTTTCTTTCTTTAGTCTAGGGGTCAGCCATCTTTCTCTGTAAAAGACCAGAGCGTGAATATTTTTGGCTTCGTGGGCCATACTGTCACTATGGCAACTACTCACTGTGCTGTTGTCGTGTTAAGATGGGCGCAGACAATGCAGAAATGAATGAACATGGCAGTATTCCAGCACGCTGTGGGCACGGAAGTTTGAATTTAAATTTTTTAACGTGTCATGAAATACTTGACTTTTGTATTTTTTTTTCCAGTTGTTTAATGATATCAAAGCAACTCTAAGCCCCAAATACAGGTGGTTGACGAGATCTGGTCTGTTATTCACTGACCATTCCTTTAGACAACGTAAAGGAAAACTGCTGAAGACAGAAATCCAGCCCGCATCGCCAGGTTCCGTGCATTTATGTTTTCTGAATGCTGTAAAGGACCACCTACCAGGAAGCAAGTCAGGGGAGGGAGAGCTTATTTCGGCTCACAATTCCAGGGGGTAGAGTCTGTCGTGGCAGAGCAGGCAGGAGCTCACTGACTACACTGTCTGTATAGTCGGGAAGCAGAGAGAGAACACTGGCGTGACAGCACTTTGACTTTGTATTCATACCCAGTATTTGAGCCCCTAGGACGGTGCCCACTTACCACACCCACCCGTTTAGAATGTGCCTTCCCACCTCATTTAACACAGTCTAGAAAATCCCTCTTAGATATACCCAGAGGTTTGTCTCCCAAGTGATCCTAGCTGCTGTTCAGTTGACAATAATTAATCATCACACTTGTTAGCTGCTGTAGAGCGGGGACTGGGTGTGCTTGGAGGAAGAGGCACGTTGCCCCCACCTGCTCAGGGGTGTTACTACCCCCAACATTCCCTACTTTCTCTCTTCTGAGCCCTGTGAATGTAACTGCAGTTGTGGTAGCAACCCTGTTCTCATCTTTGGAGTTGTAGGGAGGTGACCTTGGATGGCAGGGTAACTAATAGCCCATACCGCATACTAAAGATCCAGGCGAAGTCACTCTGTCAGGACCCTCATCTGACATAATAGCTTCATAATGTACCTGGCTTTATGACAATGAAAGCATCTACTGCCCTCTGCCAGAAAACACCTTACACTGAGGTAGGAATGGCTCCCCCTTGAGCTGGTAACGTGGCATTCCTTCAGCCTAAGAGGCTTCTTGAAGGGCCTTGTCATGTGCTTGTGGAATTTCCCTCCATTGTTTGCATTTTGAAACCAAGCATGTCTGATTTCAACACAGTGTCTTACCTCCAGGTCTCAGTTTCATGTCTTCAAATGACTAGCTCAGCCCTGGGAGCACAGCAGAATAAATAGTTACCACACCAAGGCCCAGCACCCAATGCTTGTGAAAAATCACAAGATACTGAGCTGTCACCTGGGTGAGAATATTGAAAAGTGTGTCTGTACGTAACCATGGACAAGTTTGTCTGTATGTAACCGTGGACAGGAAGCTCAGTGTACCATGTGAGAGTTTGGTAGCCCCCTCTACATAGACTGAGATTCTAAGGAGTCTCAGAAGTGACGCATAAGGAGAGTGTGCTGAAGTCATGTTAGAGGTCTGTGTTGGGGTATACGTTCATAGCTCATCCTTTCCTTTCTGCACTTTCATGCATTTCTGATTTGGAATCAGTCTCTGTTCTCCACTTTTTTTTGTCACTCTCACATGTATTATATCCCAACCACAGTTTTCCCTCCTCCCTCCTCTACCCCCTCCCCCATCCCCCGTCCATTCCTCCTCTGTTTCCCTTCAGAAAGGGGGCAAAGTTCCCAGGGCTATCGACCTGGGAACAGCATATCAAGTTGCAATAAGACGAGGTGCCTCCCCTCCCATATTAAGGTGAGGTGATCGAGTGGTAGGAAAGGGATCCCAAAAGCAGGCAAGAGTCAGAAACAGCCCGTACTCCCACTGTTAAGAGTCCCACAAGAGACCAAGCTACAACATAACCATAACATGTATGCAGAGGGCCTAAGTCAGTCGCAGGTTCCCTGGTTGGTCAGTCTCTTTGAGCTCCTTTGAACACAGGTTGTTGATTGTGGGTTTGCTTGTGGTGTCCTTGACCTCTCTGACTCCTACAATCCTTCTGCCCCCTTTTCCACAGGTTTCCTCATACACCACCTAATGTTTTGCTGTGGGTCTCTGCATCTGTTTGCTGGAAGAAACCTCTTTGAGGATGACCATGCTAGGTTCCTGTCTCTGTGTGTTTTATCTTTTCATGACTTTTTTTAAAAAAAAACTATCCCTAGTCTAAACTAAGTTGGGAACTACCGTGTCTTGATAAAAATCATTTACCTGGTTTCCTGAGTTCTGGATACCTTTCACGTTAAGTGTTGAGACTAGTCCACAGCTCACTGTCAGGCCTCACTGCTGGGTAAGGCACATGTCAATCAAAGACTTGGGTGCTGTTCACAGCACAGACTCTGAGTTTGTCCAGGACTTTCCTTCTGCCAGTGCTCCATAAACAAACTCTTGTTCTGCTCATTGTGCAAAATGCAGAAAGAAAAGGAAGGAAGGAAGACAGACAGACAGACAGACAGACAGACACAGAGTGAAAGACAGTTACGTGGAACCAGGAGGAGACTGGGGCTCTGACTACTGTGACTACTGTGACTGTCACATTGGTATCGGGCAGCCCTATTCTATATGTTTATTTCTAATAAAATCTCCTCTGTCCTCGACTTGGGTTTTGCAGGCTTTGAACTGAGTCGATGCAAGCATTATCCTCTTACGGTGGTGTTGCCTATAAGTTGCATATAGCATCTTAGGACTACAGTCAGAGAGGGTAGTCCAGGCTGTGGGAGACCTAAATACTCACCACCTAAAAGAAGAGCTCATCCTTTCTTTGTTTTGTTTTTTGTTGCTGTTATTTGTTTTGTTTTGTTTGTTTGTTTTTGAACACAGTTTTCCAACTGGAGTTCTACATAAGAAAGATATTATATCTCGCTTGTGTGCGTGCACATGTGCACATGCATGACACGTATGTATAAAGACTTACCAACAGCAGTCCAGACATTGCAGAAACAGTTTGGTGGTAGTTACTGCATACTGCACCCACTCAGAGCCTTAGTCCAGATCTCTGTATTTTGACATCCTCGTGTGAGGGTTGAACTGGGCAGAAACAGTTACAGTACAATGTCATAAATACTCTAGTGGATGTTCTCAGTGAGCTATGGAGAGACGTGTGAATAGGGTGCTTGAAATGCAGCTAGCATAAAGGCAGAACTAAAGTGTACATTTTAATCTAATTTAAAAATATTTTTAAAGATTTATTTATTTTTATTTATTTTATTTATATGTATGAGGCTTTTCCATGCATGTATATATGTGTACCACATGCATGCCTGGTAGCCATGGAGACCAGATGAGGGTGTTAGATCCTCTAGAACTAGAGTTTGTGTGTAGTTGTGAGCCTCTATGTGGGTGCTTGGAACCAAACCACAGTCTTTTTGCAAAAGCAGCAAGTGCTCTTTTTCTCTGAGCCATTTTTCCAGTCACATTTTATTTTACATTTTAATAGTCACATGTGGCTGACAGCTACTGGTTTTGGACAGTACAGATAGAGAACACTTCCATCATTGTAGAAAAGCTCTATGGGACAATGCTAGTCTTGATTCTTTTTTCCCCCTTTTAAAACAATGTGATAATTAAGTCCTTCTGCTGAGAGATGGGTCAGAGAGGTTTCTTTTGGGGGAATCGAACCTAGGGCCTCACATGTGCTAGACAAATGCTGAGACACTTCCAACCCAAAGTGTTCCCTTGTGATGTGGCTTGCATCGGTGCATCTCTGAGCTGTCTCGTTCACTCCGTCCCATGGGCATTTCCTCTGCTCCTCGCTCACTGTGCTGTTCTCAGCACAGACAATACGTCTGGAAGCTCTGAGAACTTCTACTACCTTCATTTTCTCCCCCAGGGCTCAATTTTTTTCCCTCCAAATAAGAAAAACTTGAAAGCCGTGGGAACTCAGCCAAACCCCTTCCTCCACGGTGAACGGCACAGACCCTTTGAAAACTGACAAATATTTTTATTTGTGCAGATTTCAGATGGAAATAAGAACTTCAGAAGAAAAATTGAAAAGCACCTCTCTTACTAAAGAAAAACCACTTTAAATCACTGCCTTCCATCTGAGGCCAGCTGCTGCCTCTCCTCACTCACAAGAGGACCTCAGGCATGGGTTTCCACCCGTACTGCTCTTCCTATCCCCACAGAGACTGGCCCTGTCATGGCACCCCACCCACCACTGCCACCTGTCTTGCTTTCGTTTGCTTTATCTTCTAAAGATTCATAGCTGTATTTCTTACCCTGTTTCCCTCAGAGGAAGGGCTACTGATCTTTTATTAATGGTGATCAAATTGATCATTAATTTACATTTAGAAGTAGACTTACAGTTAATAACTGATGATTAGTTCATATTTGTTTTAGTAATAATAACCATATCACCATGCCACCGAGTTCATTGGCTAAATATGTTGATTGACCAGGAAAAATGTAGGACTTAGGGTGTCAATGAGGTCAGTGAGGTGATAAAGTTTACTGTACGCTGAATCTAAATTCAGGAGTTGTTACTTAATAAGCCATGGGACCTTGCCCGTGTGAGCTCATTTTCTGAGATTCTCTAAGGTTAATAAGACAACCAATCACACTGTGTTATAGGGCTAATCCATATTATTCTCTCTCTCTCTCTCTCTCTCTCTCTCTCTCTCTCTCTCTCTCTCTCTCGATGTTGATCGTGAGATCTTACGTCAAGCTGTACAGCGGGAATATTACACAACTGGGAAGTCTTCAGTCTTCAGCATCCGGATAGGAGCTGTGGACCACCCAACATCTGTCTTAGAGTCAGTTCTGTTTAGCATGGCCATTATTGTGTTATCAGGCCCAGATCACTCACCTATGCCACATAATCTGGAGATTGTACAACCAAAGAAAAATGACCTACGTGGATGCTTTATCTACCTCTGACTATCCCCTTGCTGTCTCCTAAGCCCCTCCTCTGAGGTGCAAATTATACACTGATTTTCTCTCCTCATATAGATAGAGCTAGTGACTAGGGGGTGATCTGATTTTCTTTTTGCATTCTACTTTTCTGAGGCCTTGCTGTTCGTGGAAGGGAAATGTGGCCTGTGGACCTCTTATCATAAGGCCGTCTAGTCAGAGTTGACTGTCTTTTCTTGGGAACTGAGTGAAATGTCACTCTTCGCTGCCCTGTGACATTTTCCCCTTCAGGGAGTTCTCGTTGCACCTGCAGGGCATCCATTCTTTCACTTCTGCATTACCACATTATTTACTCCATTTATGAAAACAGGGCTTGTGTTCCATAACAACGATCGTGACAAACTTTGATACACACAAAACAATACTTTTTGAAAAATAAAACAGAGCTTGGAACTTTGCAGGAAGTATAAGAGAAGATCTGAAATTGCTCGGGGGGAAATGTGGATGTTGGTATTTACTTTATAATAGGAATAAAGCCGCTGAGAGATTTAAGGCTGAGTAATTGATTCTGTCTTAGTGATTACAAATGGATAGGCCCACAGGCTAGACCATTTTGCTTGTACACACAGTGGTTAACATTTTCGAGGGTTTGTTGTAAAGGTTAAGGAACCTGGAAATCTCCAATTAAACTGCAACTCGTGGCTTCTCTAGAATCGCAGAAATAAAATCACCAGAACTGCTTGCAGAGTCTCCACAGCTTGGTCCTGATGAGCATGGCACAGGTTCCTCCCCTCTGTGTGGTAGGCTGAAGACTCTATCTATCTATCTATCTATCTATCTATCTATCTATCTATCTATCTATCTATCTATCTTTCTTTCAATCTTTGTTATTTCTCAGGCCAGCATTTACTCTTCATCCTATGTGGTCACACCTCCTGGTATACATTCTGTGTACTTCCCTAGCCACCTTGTGAGATACAGTGCTCAGCTTTTCTGTCTATGTGCAGCAGTGACCCTCGAGGGCAAAAATGAAGTAGCAGGCCGTTGCAATGCCAGCAGTCTATCTAAGCCAGATGGTCCACCTCTAACCTGCTTATAAGGTTCTGATATGTTGGTAGTTATCACAGACCTTACTTCTTGTAATAACAATACCAACACTTAGTATGTTGCACAGTCCTGAGGCTTGGGGTTGACATCTCTGAGTGGTTCTGTCTTGAGATTACAGGCTGAGTTAAGACTGGGGTGTGATTACAGCGACAGGATGGATCCTCCACTTCTCAGATAGCTCATTCCCATGGCCTTTGGCAGAAGGCCCTAGCTTCCCGTGGTGTGGTGGTGTGGACCTCTTCATTGTGATGCTTGCCTGATTCCATGGAACAGCATCTAGCTTCCCCTGACTCAGGCCTTCTTATTATCCGCTCTCCTTCACATAATCAATACTTAAGCTAGTTAACATAAAGATAAAAATGATACTGTACAAAATATAGTTCATGCCACCACTTAGTAAGCAAAGGCAAGCAGATCTCTGTGAGTTTGAAGTTAGCTTGATGTACACAATGAGTTCCAGGTCAGCCAGGGCTATATAGTGAGTCCCTGTCTAACAACAAAAACAAGCAAAATTGGGAGAGGGTTTCATAGTTGTGAAAGTTTCATCCCATATTTGGGGAGTCCCCTTCCTTTGGGGTCTGTGAATGTGTCACAGATGTCCATAACATAGCAAGCTATTCCTTCATGACTGACATGTGAAAAGAGGTGAGCATCCCATAGTCCCCTTCAAGTTTCAACCACCTAGAGTTTCTCCTTAGGCCCCACCTCATAAGGAGCCACCCTCCAGTTGCCCCAAACTTAAAAGCCTTTAACACATGGGTCTTTGGAAGACATGCGCCCACACTCTAGCAGTTTGCAAGCAAACCTAGCCTTTCCACTCTCATGCCAGTGTTGCAGTCACATTCATTGTACCCATTGGGTGTCTGGTCTGGAAGGCTGGTTTACCAATCCTGACCTTCTCACCAGCCTTATTTACCATCACCACATGAGCTGATGCTATAGCTTGCAAAGCTTCTCTCATCTGTGCTGGCCAGAAAACAGTTAATGACCAACATATGGCCTAAGCCCTGGTGAGAACCGCTGGCTCAAGGCTAGCGGTTAAGCATTGTGCTCCTCACTAGAAGATCTGCCTGCTACTGACAAGACGATTGACCAAAGGAGAGGTACACTGTGCCAAGTATTTAATGTCTTGGATTTCTTTTTCAAATCCTCCATGGTTCTGTAGTGATTTCATGACGAGTTACATACTCCCCAAATCCTGAGATCTTCCAAGACAGCCCCAAAGTGACTTCAGTGCAAAACAGGCAAGTCTACCTTGCTACCTCTGAGGCAGGAATTCATTTGATGTCTTGCCAATGTCAGTCCTTAGGTAGGCAAGTAAAAGGTGAAGGACACTTGGGTCTTCTGAGTCACTTCAGTGGAATGGTAGTGAGATTCCCTACTTAGTATCTAAGGAATTTTTGGGTATCTGTTGGTTTAACTCTTCTACCAGAAGTCCAGGGAGAGCTATAGACAAGGCAGAGAGGGTCCCTGACCTCGGGGACCTTGCATTCCTGTACGTTTGTGTGTCTGGAGGTGGTGGTGGAGGCGGGAGCAAGGAGACAAGCACAGATGTTATTCCTTGGGGTCTGCTGACTTTGCTCTTTTGAGATAGGGTCACTCTTTGGGACCCAAGACTTAGAGATTTGGTCAGAGAGCCTCGGGAGTCTGTTTACTCTTCTCGAGCCACCAGGATTGTAAGAACACACACCTGGCTTTTTAAATACAGCTTCTGGAGATCTGACTTGGGCCTCAAGCTTACAAGGCAAGCCCTTTCTTATCCGAGTTATCTTAGCAACTCAGGATTGCGGTCTCTCTTTAGAAATAATTATTCTTAACAGTTGTTCGTTTACTTCCTGTGCTGGGGGCACGCCATCCCACTATTGTGTTCAAGGATAACTTACATGACTTGGTTCTCTCGTTCCACCATGTGGGACCCATGGATGGATTTCATGCCATCATCTGGCTTTGCAGAGAGTGCCTTCATTCACTGAGTCGTTTGTGTCAGCTCCCAAGGCCAGCTCTTATGGCACGCTGTATTGGTAAGCTAAAAGTCCAAGGACCGTCAATGGTGATGGCAGGCCCCTATGACCTTGGGGACTTTGGGTAGAGACCTTGAAGGAGAGCATTCGGAAAAGAATGTTTTATTTTAGATTGACAAAGGGAACTTAATTTCTTCTTTATGTGTCAGTAGGAAACCCCATTGCTCCCCAGATCCTTGACTCCTAACACTAGTTCTCTTTGTCTTGTTTTGATACAAGAGTCACACTTCGATCGCCCAGGTTGCCTTGGAACTCAACAGCCTACCTGTCTTCACGTCTCACCTGGTGGAATTGCATATCTGCACCACCATGTCCTGCTGTTTTGCTTTATGACCATACTCTCCTATCCAGGCTTAATCCCCCCACCCCCAAAAGAGGAGGAGGTGGGGAGGAAGGAAGGAAAACTTTTGCATGCCGATCAGATTCATGTGGAACCCTCATTATTCGGTGGCTGGCTTTCTGTGTATTTCCCCTTTTTCTCCCCACAAAGATTTTATAACATTTTCGTATGCAAACAGGTGTTTTTGTTTGTTTCACATGAATTGCTTTTGCATAATGTGATGAGCCCATGTACAGTAATTCATAGAAAGTGATAGTCATCTGGCCCAAGAACCCTCCTCCCCCTCAAAACTAGCCTTCTAAATATAGACTCTTCGTAGAGCCATAAAAGGTACTGATTTAAAAAAAAATACATTTTAAAAAAGGTCAGAGTTTCCCCACCCACGAATTTGGTTATAAAAACAGCAAAGCAGTCTTTTGGTTTTATTTTTTTTTTCAACTTGAATCAGTAAATTTTTAATTTAAATAGTATCCTGTTTTGACAAAGTGCTAAACCACAGAAGTTTCAGTAGGAGGCTGACAAGCTCTGTCAATATTGGTGGCATCTCTCGACTGGAAACTTAGGATGACTTCTCGCCACTCCGCGATGCTCTGACAGGGAATGTGGGCTTTTGTTCGTTGCATCCAAGGAGTGCTCGAAACAGTTGGACCTTGATTGCATATATTTCACTGTGCTGCGGAACCCCCTGTACTGTTTATTTTGGTGAATCACACAATAGTGAACACTGGACTTTTGACTTTGCTGTGAGCACCAGGATTAAAGGTCTGTAGGACCACCGCCCAGCTGCCCACTTACTCTTTTAAACAATGTTTCCCAATCGGCCTGGAATTTAACAAAAAGGTTAAGTAGACTCCAGGGTTCCCTACTATCCTGCACAGAAATTATAAGTATATGCCACTATGCCTGCATTCATTTATTTATTTATTTATTTATTTATTTATTTATTTATTTATTTATTTATTTATTTCCTCACTTTCTTACTTATTGTGGGTATTGGGAATCTCTCTCAGGTGCTTACCTTGAGACAAAGCACCAGTGTAAGACAGTCTCCACAGCCTCTGTATCGTTCTTAAATGTGCTCAGCACTGGTAAAGAAATCCAGTCCTCTCTAAGATGCTTTATTGGAGTTTCATGGCTGTCTCTTTCTTAGTTTTGCATGTTCAGTGGGAACCTGAATTTTACTGTAAAGGTGACTGCATTTTTCTTCTGTGGCCTCGAGGGTAAACAGCCATTCATTTTCATCTGTGAACACACATGCACCTCGTGTTTGATAGGGTGCCCGCTGCTTTCGAAGTCATTATTTTTCTGTAGTGTTTATTCTCCATGGTTGTGCATACATAGATTCTGTGCCCCAGTGCTGGGCAGAGAGGTAGCCTGTAATTCTGGCAGAATGTGTTACGCTCGAAAGTAAGAAGCAAGTGATGAACCAAGAAAATAGCTTTTAATTTTACACAAATGGGTTTTGCTCTGGGGTAGATGTTTGTAGCCCAGGGTCATGTGAGATGCTATTCAAGCTTCAGGATAGAGGGCTTCTAGAAAGTATGTGGCAAGATGGAGCTAGAGTTTCTGCACACATGCCAGTCATGGACTTGGCGAGGGTAGAGATTGGCATCTCCAACCTCAGAAGGCAACCTTTATCTCCTGACCAGCCAGAGACACTGGAGCTTAGAGAAGATGACAATTCCAGATTCCGTATAAGTAAATTAGCACATTTATCAAATGTGTCCTCCCCTTGCTTTCTCTCAAATGCATTACATAATAATGACATTGGTATTGTGTGCTGTCCTATTAAGGGAAAAGGAGACCTTTTAGGGAAGGCTCATACATCTGTTTAAAACAGACTTCACCAACAGGTCAGGATGCATAAGCCAGGACAATAGGCACTGTCTCCCAGGCACTGAGATACTCTTGTCCCTAGGATAGTTGTTTATATGGAACCCTGGCTTCAAGTGTGGGGTTGTAAACAGTACAGTTCTGACAGATAACACCCACTCTGAACTGTGTGCATAGCTCCAGTTTCACAGTTGCCCCACTGAGACACAAGAAGTCTTAGCCCAGGATGAAGATACAGATTCATGCCAACACCCTGGCCTGCCACTGCTTTAGACGAGTTACGCCTTAAGTGCTTTATGTTTGTTGGTGCATTCCCTAGAATGTATGGATTACAATAAGGTAGTTGCTAACAGATTGTTAAATCATTTATTGCCAGACTCTATGAAAGTATAATTATCATGATTTGGCATAGTGGATCTAGATACCCATCATTGAAGGACCAAACAAAATGTAGACCTCCCAGTACGTGCGACTCTCTCAGCAAAGCCACTGATAACTGTGATGATGAGTTGGGTACTTGGTGACAATCTGGGTACCTAATAGTAGTGCTAGACAGAGAGACTCCAAAGCCTTTACTCGTCATCTACAGGGTTTGCAAAACTACATATTAGTGGGGAAGTAAAAAGACGAAATAAATGGAGGACAGTAGTTGTGAGCCACTGATGAGCAGAACAGGACACATGGCAACGTTGGAATTAGTCGATTTCAACAAGATAACCAAGTAGAAGAAATAAATAGGCTACTAGTTGGGAGTGGGTCTTTTATGCCCAAATTGGGTACATTTAAGCAATGATTCATTTTAAAGGGAGGAAATCAAAGCCTGTAGAAGATTACTGCTAGCGTCATTAAGACAAGGTTAATCCATGAATAACCTATCCTGCATTTTAATGCGTTTATTCTCAGGCAGGAATTTCGGTAACTCAACTTATACAGTTAGATGGCTTTTGGAAGGGGCCACCACGAAGAAAAGCTGCATTCCCTAGAATGTATGGATTACAATAAAGTAGTTGCTAACAGATTGTTAAATCATTTATTGCCAGACTCTATGAAAGTATAATTGTCATGATTTGGCATAGTAGATCTAGAACAGAAAAGAAACTGAAATGTCAGATTCAGCACAAAGGGAGAAACAAGCTTGAAAGGAGCTAGTGTAGAATGTGTGTGTGTGTGTGTGTGTGTGTGTGTGTGTGTGTGTGTGTGTGTGTGTACATATGAACGACAGTATGAGACTTAGAAACACTTTGAGAGTGGCCCATTGGACCACAAGACACTGCAATTGGACTTTCATCATGAGCCCTGGTGTACGTATGTGTTGGGGATATTTGAAGATCTTGCAGACCCTAAGTTGTCTTCTAGGCATTCTGGGAATTTTATGAATGAATAGAGGATACTTTATTGAACTTTAAAATGATATTGTATTGATAAGAAATCAGGTGACCCAGTCCCTGGCATGTGTCCAGGACTGGTTGAATGTGGCAGGGTTTTAGAGACATTCCTTCTAGAGGAATGCTAGAAGAACAGAGCTCTGCGCTAGCAGACGTGCTTTCTGTGTAGTGCCCTCACCTTGCTGTCCTTCCCCGGGCTACTCTCACTGCTTCCTGATCTCCTTGTGAAAGGAGGCACCTGAGTCGGTCAGCAGCTTTCTCCATGCAAATGTGAGGTCCCAGTGCAGATCTGCATGTGATAGGAACAGGGGTGGGGGGTGGGGGGTGGGGGGGGGAGAGGACTGAAAGTTCAAGGGTTAGCCTGCCCTCAGACAACCCGCACTCAGGGCATGTCCTCAGTACTGGCCCCTGCTGTCTTGTTCTGTTCTGCTGCTTCCTTTCTGGATTGGCTGGTTCTCTCTCAGAACCTCACTTATGTATAGCTTCGTAGCCCTTTTGGTGAAGACTGGGTCTCCTGCCCGGTAATCTCAGTAAAAGCCTCTGAGTGTATTGAATGGCTTGGATCGCTTCTCTATACTGTTGGCCTGTGGATGGGAGAGGGGAACAAAGTGACAGGTGGGCCTGGAGGATATGCCCACTCCTGGGTCTCCCGGGATGGAGTTGGCTCCCCTGAAAGTGCATAGATCCAATTTAGAGGTAGAACTATCCATTAAGGCCCTTCAGCTTCTCTTTTAAATCTTAATGCTCCTGTTGGGTGTTATACATATGTTTTCTCACCCCTATTATCTTAAAGGGTGAGGCCATACTGTTCCACAGACCTCTAATTCATTTTATGTGGCTTCCGTGTGATACCCACTTCACAGACTACTGTGCTCTATACTGTCAGTAGTATCTGATAAGATTCTCTACACGGATAAACATGTTCTCAGTGCACATGTATGTGTGGAGGTCAGCAGATAACTCGAAGCAGTTTGTTTTCTCCCACCGCCATGTGGAGTCTGTCTATCAAACTCAGGTTGCCCAGCATGGGAGCATGCTAGCCCATCTCACTGGTCCAGAAATGAAGTTCTGTGTTTGCGTTGTCCAATGACGGTCGTTATTATTTACCTTGGGCGCTAAGCACTTTAAATACAGCTAAGATAATGAGGGAACCGGGTTTTTCTAATTTTAAATTCAATCAATTGAAGTATCAGTGACATGAGACTACAGCTAAGGTGTCGATTAATAACCAAATAGGGTTACCTGGCTTTTGAGACAAATGAGGTATTTGTAACCACGACCCATGGCTTGAATCTCAGTGTCTTGTGCTGCTAATATATTGTATTCATATGCAGGTTTCAATCATAATTTATAGTTAGAGTGGGAAACCCAACCCACTCCAGTCAACACTGATGGTTTGTTTATTCATTTATCTCTGTACATGTCCCCCGTCGTGACAGAATGTTTACCTGTTGGGGTTTGATCATCTTAGCTTCCTGGTAACTTGTGACCTTGTCTTCCTTGGGTGGTTTTGACGCTATGGAAAGAGTGCCTAATTTAGGTGTCAAGAGTTTGGGGTTCTGGTCTCAGTTCTGCCAACTACTATTTAGCGACGTGACCTTTCCTCTGTCCCCTTTCCTGGGCACCCATTTCCTCGTGTGGAAAATGAGGGGGTGAGGTACAGATGATTTCTCAGCCTTCTTGCTTTCAGAATGTTTGTGGTTCTGTGACTTTGTGTTCATCCTCGCGGTCAGGGTCATCGGTGGAATTTCTTTGTGTTGCCACTGAGAGCTAGTGCAGGGTTTTGAAAGAGTCGGGGAGATACTTTGAACCACAGGTGAACTGTGGAATGGAGGAATAATTTTCACCTTTCCACAGGGATCTGCAAAACCCCAGAGGACAGTCATATTCTACTTATTCATTGACGTATATGTGTGCATGGACCCCAGCTGTCTCTCTGTCTCTTTTTGTCTGCCTGTCTCACTCTGTGTGCATCTCTGTGTCTCTCTGTGTCTGTCAATCTCTCTCCCCTCCCTCTCTCCCTCTCTCCCCTCCCTCCCTTCCTCTCTCCCTCTCTCTCTCCCTCTTTCCCTCCCTCCCATCCTCCCTCCCTCCCTCTCTCTCTCTGCATGCATGAATGTGTGCGTGCCAGAAGTTGATGTCTGACGTCTTCTTCCATTGCTTTTTGCTTATTCATCTTTAATCAGTGTCAGGGATCGAACCTGCCACCTCAGATATTGTAGGCAAATGATCTGCTCCTGAGCTACATCTTCAGACCTACCTTATTTTTTGAGACAAGGTCTCTCACTGAACCTAGAGCTCCCCATTCATGGATTCAGCTAGGCAGGCTGGACAGTAGGAGCCAGAAATCTGCCTGTCCCTACCTTCCATTCCCTACCCCCAGTAGGGACATGTGATGGGTGCGTAGCTCTCTGAGATCAGAGAGCTACCATTCTGACTGTTACATGTGTTCCAGGGATCCGAACTCAGGTCCACATGCTTGCAAGGCACTCTTCTAATACAGAAGAAATTGAGAAGAAAGGCAAACCACAAAGAAATAATGAATAATTTCTTAAAGGTTTCATCTGAGGTCATCTGTTGTACTCCGTTCAGGGTTTAAATCACTGCAGAGATTAAAAACTCAGGCAAGCGTTTTAGTGGGATGAAAAACTGGGAGTAGCAGACAGACAGAAAGACCGTTTTCTGTGAACTTGGGAACTTGGTCCGTTGAATATTCATAATTAACACTGCTTGTTAATTCTGAGAAAGGGAAATCCAGCGCTGATAAGACTGGTCTGGTACCCAGAGGAGTTAGGGTTAACGGAAGCTGTTTGGAGTGATTTCATTTGTAGACCTTGGATTTGGAAGGAAAAGATGAATCACAAATGAAGATCAAGAGGAAGGAAAGAACATTGGGCAGATTTGCAGGAGCAGGTAGGAGGCTCCAGAGCGTTCCAAAGGACAGTGTGGTAGGATGTGTCAAACCAGTCCAGAGGGAGCCGGGCATCAGCTGGGGCTGGAGAGAAGCAGGATGTTTGTGTGACGATTTCTTCCTGATCTTCATGAGTGACATGTGACGGGTGCGTTGCTCTCGTGTGGTGATGCGACAGAACTGAACGTTTATGGGGGTGGTCATGCTAAACAACTCACATTGTAAACAGCCACTCCTCTGCCCTGTTTCCGATCATTTGGAAAGAATTGCATCTTGAAGCTGTATTTTTACTTTTTTTTTCCTGCTGGCTATCTTTATGTATGGGAACAGTCATCTCTAGAGATTCATTTTCATTTCAAAAAAAAAAACTTAAAAACTTCTAAAGGTGTTAATTGCATTTTTTTTGAAAAACCCTTATGTAATTATTTAAAATTATTCTACCGGCCCCATAAATCAGAACTTCCCCCATTATATGGCTGAGGAACATTTATGACCTGTTTAGACAGTTTTGATTTATAGGTTTAGGAAACAAGAATATAGAAAGCATTGCCAGGTTTTAATTTGGAAATTTCTGTAGCCACATTTGTTTTTGCAGGAAGGAGAAACAGAAGGCGGAGAGGAGCGATGATTGGAGCGCTATGGCCCCCAAGGACGAGCGGGTTAGAACCCCTGCTCTAAAGGGATGTCACCGTGTGTCTCTTGTACACTTTCACCTTACACAGGCGTGGTCCATGACATTTGTTCCAACTCCGTATGAGTCTTAAGATTCATCCTCATACATAGACACAGGCATTTTCGTCCATACAAGTCATTATGGGGTTGTGGCACGGACTGAGTGTGCTCCCCCATTTACACATTTTTAAGAGACAGTTTAGGTGCAGGGGGAGATGGCTCAGTCTAAGTGCTTGCCTTGAAAAGTTGGGGACCTGCATTTTGTCCCTAGGACATAGATGTGGTAGCACAAGCCCCATCGTCCCAGTCGTGGGGATTCCCCAGGGCTCACCGATCTGTCATCCAAACATCCTCAGTGGGCTCCAGGCCAATGTGAGACACTCTCAAGAGAAAAATGGTATTCTTAAGGATGCTGTCTGGGGCTGTCCTCTGGCTTCCACACACTTCTGCATGCGAGTACACATTTAAAACAAACAAGCAGGCCAGGCGTGGTGGAGCATGCCTTTAGTCCCACCCCTCCGGAGGGGCAGAGGCAGGTGGATTACTATGAATTCTAGGCCAGCCTGTTCTACATATTGAGACCCTGGCGCAAAGCAAACAGTGTTTATGAAGTGCAAGGCACTGTGATGTATACCTGATGAGGCGGCCTATCTAGGTCCTTTCAGATTGGAACAGGACGTGCGTGTGAAAAAAATCCCTGACTTGAAAAAGCTCGTCCTAATGGCCAGTTAATAACAGTAGCACTCCAGTTTAGATCTGTGAAATACTGGGACAGACAAATTTAGAAATGGGTTTCAGTAATTAAAGAAATTAAGAGAAGATAGGAAAAAACAGAAATTGTCTTATTGAAGGAGGAGGGTGAAGAGTTAATTTTGTGAAATAAAGAATTTTTTAAAGGTCTCAGCAGGCTGAAATTGTAGATCAGAATGAAAAAGGCCTTTAATGGGAACAAATGCAAGCCCATACCATGATCCAGGCACAGAGTAAAGAACTCCAAGGTAGCAGTTCAGTTCATGTGGCAATTAGTCAAGGAATGATTGTCAAACCAGCAGGAACCAATTGGGCCTAGCAGGGGTTGGGGGCCCCTGCTGACCTTAGGCTGGCTAATAGAATAATGAGGGGCCAATCCTCCGGCCCTCTTCTGAACTAGACAGAGGGCTTCTGGACCCCTACCCTTATTGCTGGACACTCCAGCAATGAAGGAAGGCACGTGAAACCCAGCTTACCAAGTACCTAATGAGAGGCAGAGATCGGGGCACTCCTGAGTCTTTGGCTCTGCAAGGGAAAAGTCAAGTTGCCTGCTCTCTGGGACTGCTGAGTGGCTCTGGGGCAATGCGGGCTACAGTGTTCCTACAGAGGGTCAATGCCTACTTTCTTTCTCTTTAAATAGTGTATGATGTTGTTGTTGTTGTTTGTTGTTGTTGTTGCTGCTGCTGCTGCTAATACTACTGAGCCTCCTTGGATAATACAAATCTTATTTCACAATATTGTGTTACTAGGAACACTTGAGCTGTATATTCCAGCCTGTGTTGATGTGTGTGTGTGCATGTGCATGTGTGTATGAGTATATGTGAGAGTGTGTGTGTGTGTGTGTGTGTGTGCATGTGCATGTGTGTATGAGTATATGTGAGTGAGTGTGTGTGTTTTGCTTAATAGCTTTTATGCTTTAGACAGTCTATTACTGTGTAGTTCAGACAGGTCTTGAACTCCCCATTCACCTCCCTTACTCAGCAACTACTGAGTGTGCTCCTGTGCCCAGCTGGATTCTTTCTCTTAGACTAAACTAGTCTGAACAATGGAAGTGGGAGTGTTTCAAAGACACTAGTAGTTGCCTACCTTCTGTAGGTACAGTGTGTTGGTCTCAGTCATTCAAGGGCACTTTAGGGCTGTACACTCCATTCTTGGTTAAACTGTGGGCTATTTCTGTTAGATGTTTTGTTTTTAAACTTCAAAAGAAGCTGGACATGAGTCCTGTGCACATTTGTGCATTTCTGTATTTGATATCACTTACTTATATATTGTCATCAGCAAGATTTTGCCTAGTATGGCAACGGTGGTCTGTTTCTCTTACATGAAGTGTTCACATCATGTGCAGAGATGATGCTCTATTTGGCAAGTACTTGGTTTCATTTTCCTCATAGCTGTGATATAGTCTTATAGGCAAAGGAAGGGAAAGTCACAAATTTAACTTTTTGAGCTTTTAGTTCAGAAAAAACATTTGTATGAGAAAATAATAAACACACATATACATACAAACAAGCTAACACACACATACATACACGGACACACATACATACACACATGTACATACACATTTATACATGCTCATACATACATACACATACATTATACTCACACACATACACATAAACCCATTATAAACACACTCTTACATACCCACATATATATACACATACCACATTTTTATGCTCACAAAAACATACTTGCGCACACACATATACCACATACACTCATTTACCCACACACACTCACATAGACATAATCACACACATATACACTCATATAAATGCACACATACACACACACACACCCACACGCACACACAATCTGGTTGTGATGGCACACATCTCACTTGGGAGACAGATAGAGGCCAGCCTGACTTTTAGGCCAGGCAGGGCTAACACAGTGAGACCCTGTCCCAGAAAGAGAAGGAAACAGAGAAAGCATCAATTCATTTGTTTGTCCTTTGCGTGTAGGTTCGCCTGTTCATCTGGTAGTTGGTGAGGCCCTGATGCAGGACATTCTTTGGCATTCGCCGAGAAGCTAGGGAGTCAGGAACATGGTACCACTTTTAGGTCTGTGCCATGGATGGGGAGATAGGTAGGTCTGAGGCCTCTTTTACTGTGTGTCTTCATCTTCACACTGGAAAGACATGTTTGCCCAATAAAGTGTGTGGTGGTGGTTATTGTCGTCGTCGTTGTTGTTGTTTAGTCTGGACTTCTTTCTCTTACTCTTCAACATTCAAGTTATAGACAGATCTTTGACTGCCTTTGCCTTCCTCATGCCCGTTAGTTTATTAGAAACGGTTGAGTAAGATGCGTAAGCAAGAAGCCTCATGAGAAGGTACGTTAAAGAAAACTAGGCTGCACGCACGGCTAGAGGGTCCAGCAGCACTGTGGAGTTTGAGAGCTATCTGAACGGTCAGTGCTTCCCTGACTGCAGTTGTTTGTCAGGGCCCTGTTCTTTCCCATAGATTCTAAACAAATCGTCACTCTGTCCATAGTGCTTTGGAAGTTGCTTCTACTTGAATAAGAGGCCCCCAAACTTCTGTGGTATTTAATTGAGCAATAGTCTACCTGCATCCGATTTGGAGCCACTTGAACTTGTTGGAAACCAACATCTCTAACCCTTGAGTGTATTCTCATTCAGTTCATGCCGGTGGTTTCTACCGTCCCCCCCTTCCCCCCTTGGATCTCAGACTAGCCACCTAAAGAATTTAGCGGTTCATTGCAGATCCACTAAATCAAAATCTCCTACTTGGAAGCTCAGAAACCACAGTTTGCAAGCACAGCAAGGCAGCATACAGAAGGTCAGACTGCTGGCTTTGGGGAAGCAATAGGTGTGTGTCAGGCCAAGCTGAGAACATGGCCATGAGACCGTGGCCTCATGGAAATGAGGTAGATGAGAGACCTGGGGAGTGAGGCAGGAAATAGATAAAACTTAGATTCAGCGAATACAACAGAAGGTCGAAGGAAAAGAAAAGCTTTTCAGTGTCCCAAGGATCCTGTTAGAAGATGGATTTCAGTGGCCAACCGTGCCAGGTCGCCACATTTCCGTGTGTTTGGGCTCACGTCATCTACTGTGTGATGTCTGTGTGTACTGTTTTTATGGTCCGAATGCCTTCCCAGCCTGCCCATGGAACTTGCTGAGCCTTGCACCACCCTTTTAATATTCAGCCTGACCTTTGTCTCATTTCAAAATGTCCCTTGTCCTCGAGGTCCAGGAAAGAGCCCCTCTGCTAGGATCCCAGCGTGTCCACTTGGTGTTTACTAGGCAAATAAACATGACCGAGAAGGGCCGTCCCCACTGGCCTGAGGTCACTGGGCGGATCCCACTTTTCACGTCGTGAAGTATGTTAGGTTAGAAACGTTACAGAGCATCTGAACCATTAGTTTGTTGGGCCATTGAACCACAGTGCTGTGAGGGTACACGCTGAGCCCTCTGGAGAACCAAGTGGCTGAGCCTCCATGGAAGGTTCTCTTTTCTAGAGACACGCTCTGTATGCACATTGTGAGATAACAGAAAGAAAAATGTTGGAAAATAGGCCAGAGGTTCTGAAAATTTAGATCTTTAGGCTTGATCTTTACCAGACTGTGACATACCTCTGGCTCATCCAGGAGGTGCTCTAGCTGGCGGATGTTGCACGCCTGGTCACCCGAGTGTTCAATCAAGGTAGCCATGCTACCTTCAGGGTGATGTTTCTTTTTCCAGTTACCTTACATTTCAGACGCAAAACAACAGGTGGCTTCTTTCATTGCATGAAAGAGCTGTTGCGTGGGGACATTTGGGAAGTTGGGAGATATTCTCCTCCCTAGGAAAATAAGACCAGTGAACTAAAAATCATCTTTCGGTTTGTGGAAATACATTATAGCTGAAGGAGAAAGTGCTGTGTGGTGACAGTGACAACAATGGGGTTGCAGTTCAATGTGACAGCTCCCTACGTGGTGACCTACCCCCCATCATCTCTAAGCCTCTAATGGGTAAAGTTTGAGGGAAGGGAGGCATGGAGAGATCAGATGTTTACCAGAAGTATAGTCAGGAAACAGCATGTGCAAGGGGAGCAAGCCATATCCTTCCAGGGTCACTGTGCCGCACAGTCTGCTGGGTCATTGTTGTGTCTAAGATGTGTGCCACTGGGACAGCTTGGGCACTATCCAGACTGTGACTGGTGGCCCCTGGTTGATGTCTAGTAATGGACTGAAAGGAGTGGAGGCACAATATCTGTCTCACAACAGAGGAGTGTGAAATACTCCCCAGTCAAAGGAATGTACAAACCAGTTGGCTCACACCCTTGGTCGTCTTCAGTCTTCATCCTGCTAGCCTCTTTGAGGGCTGTCTCTGTACATTTGTATAAATGTAGAAATGATACCAGAGCATTACTGCTTTAGGATTAATTTGTATCTGTTAGTTGATCGTCTGTGGTCACATTTTGCTTCTAGGGGACTCAAACAGGGCTAACACCTTTGTTCTTTTATGCTTACACCTAGCTCTAGCCTCATCTCCAGTAGGGTATTATGGGTCGTTGAAGTCCCAAGTCTCCGCTTACAAACAATAAGATACTGGATAAGTAACTTGAACCCCTGGAGCCTCACTTTATCTGTCTGTTAAGTAGGTCTACCGATACATACTTTATAAAGTTTTCTGTTGGTGAGTTATAGGAATTATAACCCCTGTTACAGGGGCTACAGGAAGGCTGCATGTATCACACGCTGCCATAATTACCTCTGAGGTTATCTTCCCTTCTGTTGCCGCACGCCGCTCCTCCTTCCCTTTCTCTGTTAATTTGCTAATTTCTTTGCCAAGGTCCCAAGACATAACTCTCATCCCTGGCTTCAATAAGGTCTTTATGGGATTCCTACCACCTCTCTGTTGAAGACTGGTTGTTGTTGTTGCTGTTGTTGTTGTTGTTGCTGTTGTTGCTGTTGTTGCTGCTACTGTTCTTGCCTCAGAGTTGCCTGAGCTCTACAGTGAACACAAGGTTGTCCAGTGGCAGAGCTGGAGTCCTAGCGAAGAGAATGGCTAGCGAATCCCATCTCTGCCGTAGCCGAGTGACTGCAGAGGGTTACAGTTCTCTTAGTCAGCCCCCTCAGAGGCCTCGTAGACCCGTGTCTAGGGACTATGGTCTTGTCAAACATTGCAGGCATTCACAGCAGCGCTCTCAAGTCCAGAAACACAATTAATTTAGCACCTGTACAACAGAAGGTAACAACATCTATCCACTGTGAGGCAGATAATTGGTTCTAGTGTGGAACGTACTTCTGTGACTCACTGGGAACCAGTAGCTACTATGGAGTTTAGACCCACGTCTCTCTTGTCATAACTCTAAATCACTGTCTCCAAGGGCAGTGGGAGCAGAAAGAGTCCTGTTTCACAGAATGGTATGGCAGGGGATGGCACCATTGGAAGGTTGGCCCTGGGAGTAGCCATTGCCACTGATGAGGTTGGACTATACACCCCAGTCCATCAAGAGGTTGGGTTTTCATGAGGTAGAGAGATAGTACGAGCAAGACCCTGAAGTAGCAGGGTAGACTCTGGTGGCTGCTGACTGATGGTGGAGGGTGCCGGCGAGCTTTAACCACGGTGCCCTCCAGTCCCAGAGGTCCTGCCTGTTGGGTTTTGACATTACATAGATGTGCCCTGACCCATCTCACAAATTGGACATCAGTGGATTTAATTAAGATCAATTAGACATCCCTCCTTTGTTCAGACACAATGCCTTATTTGTTTGAAGAGAGGGAAGTTCTATATGACTTGAAAGCTTCCTGCTTCTTCATCTGCTCCTTTCCTCATGAAGAATGAAATGCCATTTGGAATAATGCAAAGAATACATAATCGGCCAGCAGGCAGGACTACATACTTTTTCTGTGTGCATTTTCTTAGAGACCTTTGACTCAACAGGGACCTACCATCTCAGTGATTCGACTCCTGAATTTCCCCTGGGGTCCAGCCTTAGGTGAGGCTTCGACCCTGTCATCCCCAACATGTACCAGCTTCGTGAGCCTATCCTTTCACCCGCTCCCAGGATGGCAGGTGACTGGCTCAGGAGGAAATTCACAAATGATTCTGGCAGGAGGAGGCTTCGCCAATTGACACAAGCTGCCAAGGTGGTTAAGGGTGGGGGTGGGGGAAGTTGCATGGTCAAACAGCACAATTGTATTCTGGAAATTAGGGCATCTCATGCCTGTATTTGAGACCTTATCTGTGCAGAATCAACCATGTCATGAAGCAATGTGCGACTGTGACTTATTCCATGCAGCACAACTGCTGGTATTTCATAAGATCCCTCCCTTGTGTCTGCCACCCTCTCACCCCTGCACCTTTTTTGGTTGTGTTTTGTCCGTCTTTGTGACCAGGGCTTGTTACTTCTCCAGGTGTGCCTCCTACCTCAGCCTCCCTATTCTTGGGGCTGCTAGTGCACACCACCATGCCCAGACAGCAGGATTTGTTCTCCAGACCAGAATCTCAGTCAAGGCTGTGGAAAGTTTCCAACACTCTGTTCTTGTGGCTCTTCTCGGCCTCACTGTTGACTTGGTAGTGATTGTTAAACTCTAAAATCAAGCTACCTTTAGTTCTTGTTTGTTTTGAGACAAGGTCCATACTGTCAGGCTAGCTTTAAATTCACTGGGTTAAGAATGGCCTTGAACTGGTGCCTCTTTGTTCTTTACCACAGTGTGTGTGTGTGTGTGTGTGTGTGTGTGTGTGTGTGTGTGTGTGTGTACATATATGAATATAAACCATGTGAGTACCCAAGGAAGCCAGAAGAGGGCATCAGGTCCCAGGGAGCTGGAGTCACACATGACTTTGCACAATCACATAGGCGCCAGGAACTTAACCCAGGTTCTCTGCAAGAGCAGCAACGACTCTTAGCAACGGAACCATCTTTCCACCTCTCTTTCTATCCTTAAACCATCTTCTGGTTGTTTTATATAGGGCTGTAACTATAAGCAGATAGTGTCTATAGATTAAAGTCAGCTAGGCCATGCTTTTTCCATCCTTCTCTTTGTCTGGGAGAAATATGTCCTGAAGAATGGAAATGACTTACCCAAAGCCACAGTATTTATTCATGACCATATCAGGGGTAGGATCCAGACTCACTGAGGCCTCCTTGGATTATAACAGCTTTGCCTGCCTCCTCCTGTGCCTGTTGGACTGAGAACTATCAGGACACTTCATGAGCCTTCAAAGACTGGTTTCAGGAATCCAAGGTTGCCTATGAGAATATACCCCTCAGATTCCCTTCCCATGTTCCTGTTTCTGAAGGAATCCTCTCTCTTCAGCCTCTGCTTCCTTCCCCCACTCCCAGAGCAGGCCTTCTAACTTCTCTGTCTAAAACAGATAGACTCTTACACTTTGCTAGGCCGCTCTTAAAGGTAGGGTGTTAAGTGTCTGTGTGCCTGTGATCGCTGACTATTAAGGAAAGAAAGGCAAGCTGTCAGGAGCTTCTGGGCTGCAGAAAACGCTTTCCATGTAGTGGTTTCCTTGCCACGCCGTGTGGAAGGCAATTATCTTTGGAGGGGATTCCGAGGCCCTGTGTGGGCTTCCCCGGTGTAAGATTTATTGTCGGCCGGATTGGGTGTCCTTTCTAAGAGCATTTACTCGGCATCTAAAGCGCTGTCAGGAGTATGACTTCTGAATGCTTTGGAGGTTGCAACTGCTAAGCTTCGTCTTCCCATCCCCGAGTTATATTTTTGAAATGCTGTGCAGGGATTTGTACAAGCCGCACTCTTCCCATGGACACCAACAGGGTCGCACTGTTAAACCTCAGCACACCACTGTGGAAATTTACCCCCTAAAAGCCAGAGCCCTGCAAGTGCTGGGTAGCTGAATGGGGCCTTAAGTACAGCAGCTTCCCTTTGGAGAACACCTCTGTAGCTACTGACTCAAAAAAGTTAAGCTGGGTTTTTGGTTTTGTTTTGTTTTGTTTTGTTTTCCACTTACAGACAGGCAAAAGCAGGTCCCTCCTCCTTTTATGGGTCCTCCAAATGCCAGAAGAAAACTTGAACTTGACTCAGCTAAATATACTAGATCATGAAACCTCAGGGACTATTGAAACGGGAACAGTGGCCCATTACTGCTAAGAAGGTGTTTTATTGGAAATGAGCTGACATATTCTCCCTGGAGATTAAGCAAGAAAAGGCAGGGTGCCCAGCAGCCATGCAGGTTGCTCTCCTAGGCAAGCTAAAATATAAAGCTTGCACTGCTGAGCCGTGAGCCATGAGCCAGCAGGCAGTAGAAGAGACAGGTGCAGGTTCAACCATTTAAAGCACCACACTTCGTTGTTGGTACCCCTGTCCCACCTCCTCTACTTTGCTTCAGCCTCCTACTCTCTGTATTTCAGACCCTTACACATCTCCCTGCCTGGCTCTTAAAAGTTGTCTTCAGAATAAATTGAGATAGATGAAATTTCCTAATCCTGGCAGGCTTACCAGCAGAGGGCAGGCGTAAAGAAGGTTTTGACACAAGGGTGTGTCAACTCAGGGTCAGAGGAGGGTGGCGTGGCACAGGAGGAGGATTCCCTGAGCTTTGTTCCCAGGGCAAGATGGGACCTGCCTCCCCTGCCTCTTCGCCTGCCTGTGGCACACTCACACCACAGACCTTCTGAAACGCTGGCTCCACTAAAGGTGGTCAGTGGCTTCATCTGGCATCAGCGAGTTTCTACGTAATTAAACCTTAAAATTTTTTTTAAAAGACTGTCATTTCCCCTAAGAGCCATCGTTTCATTTCTCTTCAGTGCCCTCTTGTTGTGACGCTTCCTGCCCAGGGTTAATATGCAGATGAGCCATAGGTGCTTGTCACTATGTCTGTCACTAGGAGGGGCATGATGATGCCACTTGGTGCGGATGAACTTGACTACCCACCCACCCCACCCCCATTTGAAGGATAAAGCCCATGGGAAGGGGGATTTTCTTCTGCCCTAACACATGTATGATTTTGAGAATTTTACACACATCTATGTAATCTGTTATAACCCCATGGCAGAAGCAACACACTAATAAATTTCACATCATACTGAAGCAAGAGATTATAGTTTTATCATAAACAAGAGAGGGTAATTTATTAGTCAATTAGATGCAGGGCTTGGAGAGATTGTAGCTGTTTCCTTTGGATGGTTTTGTTTATCTTGGTGTTTGAGGAATGCCTTCACATGTATCATGAAGGGTATTTCTTTTTATCTCTTTTTCTTTTGAGACAGTGTCTCGGTGAAGAATTTTTAAACTTTTTAAATTCATTTTGGTAACTGTTTTCTGCAGCGCACACACCCACTATAAGCTCCCCGAATGTTGACATGCCATGCCGTGTATGCATATATAAATTACTCCCTGATATGGGCATTATAAAGTGTTGCAATCAGGGAAGATGTGAATGGCAATTTGGAGACTGTGATAAAGAGAAATTTAACCTCCACTGCAACAGAGACTTTTCCCTTGGCCAAACTAATAGGCTCAGATGAAAAACAACATAATTAGTTTCACTGTCAGCATAGAGGTAACAGCGACACAAACAGTATCGATAGGCAGGCTCCCTGCTCTAGCTCCCTGCAGATGGATGATGTATTAATTTATATTTTTAAGTAAAAGCACTGCTTAAATCAAGACAGAAACGGGGTTCCTTAGAGACACATGTCCAAATCTCAGGAAAGGGACATAGCGGTTGCAATTTAGTAACTAATTGGCTGGCCTGGCTGCTGGTCTTTGGAGGAATACTATAGGGGAGTTCCTTCTGAAGAAGCAATCCATCAGACATGGTGCTGGCTGGAGAAGGACCTGAAATCTCTGTCCCCTGGCTTCAGTAAAAGAAACACTTGATAGATTTTTTTTTTTTTAATTCTGTCATAATATTCTGGCTACTCTACTAAATTAGTTGGAAAGGGCGGGGGATATTGATGTAAGCATTGTTTGGAAGAAGACCAGGAACTTGCATTAGATTTTGGCCTCTCGGACACAGTTCGTTTTTGGATCCATCCTGGTGTCCTTTCTCTAGTTGTATGCAAGCAGCTGTGGGCAAGCAGATGCTGAGAAGCACGTGGGCCAAGGCCCCGTGACCGTATCTACCTCTCTGCTGTGGCACCATTCATCAACATGTCGAATAGTGTCATGAGAGGGTGCTCCCTCTGCCTCCTCCTCTAATGCGTCTTGTCTCCACTCAGAATAGGCAGTGAAGCCTTTCACTTTTCTTCTGTGTTGAAGGCTGGGAGGCTCTGCAAAAGCAAACAGAATACCCAGCTCAAGTCCTAGGTGTATTATTTGGTGGTTAGAGTTTGGTATGGGATCATAGTAATCTGTTCTTAAGTGCACAGCCAGCTGCACAATGGACTCATTTAGCAACTGACAGGTTTCTTAATATGTGGTGTTTGAACAAGACTGTGTCTGTTGTGGGTGTTAGGATGTGGGCATCAAAAATATTTTTAAGTACAGTATTTATTGTTTCCTTCACTCTTCCTTAAACATCAGCCACCCCCACCCCTACCTCAGGTATCCGGTTTGTGTAATCATCAAACTCGCCCCCCCCGCCCCCTCCCCCACCCTTTTTCGATTACCCAGTGTCTGCTTTGCTTTATAGAGCTGTGGCGTGAGGCATGCTTGAGTCACAGGGAAACAAAACCACTCTGCCTTTCTGGGTTTTTGTTTATTTGTTTTTGTTTTTCTGTTTTGAGACAAATTGTCATGGAGCCCAAGCTGGCCTGGAACTTGTTACGTAGTTGAAAATAACCGTGAACTCTTGACTCTACCTCCCAAGTACTGCTATTACAGACATGTTGATCACCAAAGCCTGGCTCCCAGTGTGCGTTACTAAAACTCAGTTTCTTCCTCCAAAAACTAGGATGGCAATTTCCATTGAAGTTACAAATGCATCAAGTCCTGGGACTGAGTAACTGAAGCTCATGCCCCCACAATAATAATCTTATTTTTTTCCTCCTTTTTTTTTTTTTTTTTTTTTTTTTTTTTTTTGTCTTTGTCTTTTTTGTCCCAGCTTTCCAAAACAACCTCACATTGGAGGTAATTAAAAATGGCAGTAACTATGACTTCTCTGTTACTGGAAGGTTTGATATTTTTATATTTTCCTCAAGGCATAGAATGTAGCAACTCTCCCTGAATGCCAGTCTCAGGGCCAAAACCCTTTTGAGGCCACCCTAGGATTCCCAGAATTAGCCCAGTTGTCCCAGGCTCAATGAGAAACACAGGTTTCTCATTGGTGGTAAAATTCCTTCCCCAGCACTAGCTTCCTAGTCACTGCGCCATCTATCTGTTTGGAGAGGGCGGACTGGGCTCCAGGTGGCCACCAGGCTGTCTGCTAAGCCATTTCCCTCTGTCTGGTCTAGAATCCTCTTTTCCAATCCATCAGCCCTTCCACATACAGCTTCCCCAAGGGACCTTCCCAGCCCTCTCCGTGCTCCCTCCTGCTCTGCAGTCCCATGGTGCTCCCAGCCACCACTGTGCAATTTAGCACTTGTGTTACCATGAGCATTGCGTCAGTCCTTAATTATTCCGTGTAAGACCGGCCTCCACAGCTGGGTCCCAAGCGTCTGTAATGTTGTTGTTTGCCTGTTTGTTTATTCTTTGTTTGGAAGCTCCTGGAGACTCTTAACTGATAAACACTGACCTTTGTGGAGGAAGCCCTACTTGTCAAAGCATGCATGAGTTTTATGGGTGCCTCCTGCAGATCTCAGGCTGGAGGAAACACGTCGTTTATTTCAAGCTCACCTCAGCTTTGTTCACACTCGTTAACTCTCAAATTAATTTAAATTTTTTTTTTTAAATCACTGTGTGTTTCAAAATGGCTGTTTCTACTTTTTGAGGGGTGTTGGTTTGGGGAAAAACTTCCTCTATTTTCATTTCCTGCTTTGGGGCTTCTGCCTGCCCTTCTGGAAAGAAACACCCTGTTTCTTTAAAACTCAAGAATTCTACTGATGGAGGGGTTAGGGTGTTCAGGCAGATTCAAGGCCCTTCTCGAACCCCGGTCCTCAAAAGCCACCCTGGTTCTTTATTGAATATTCATGAAAGGGTGGGGTGGCATTTATAGGACCTGGAAAAAACAAAGACCATTAAAAATTTTGTTATCTGACACAAAACACTTTGGGGTGGAGAATGGTGTGTGCTGAACCCATTTAACACCTGAATAGAAGGGGAAGGCAAGGGGTGCTCTTGCATTTTCCTGTCAGATTCCTGGGGCGGGGTGGGGAATGGATGTCTATCTCTTGCTGACCTCACTGAAGTCCAGGCGATTTCTTGATTAGAAATGTATCAATATGCTTTCTGGTTTATAACCACCTACATTTAATGCACCTCAAATTGAAAAGAACTTTTAAGTAAAAGTCTTGGAATGTACTGGGTTATACTTTGTTGCTTTTTAAAATTGTTTTTATTGAGAAATGAATAATCATTGACTCCACTAGTCTGTTTCCTGATTATTTTCAAGAAAATAATAAAAATTTGTGGGTTGGTTTTGTTGTTTTGTTTTGTTTTTAAATACACAAACCAGAAAGTTTTTCTTTAAGTTTAGAAATAGCATAATTGAGAAGTGATTTCTGAAGCTGCTGATACCTTGTATAGGCTAACCTGCCACTTAAATCCTGACACTAGAGCCAACAAAGTTTAGCATTATTGGTAACTTTAAAAGGGGGAAAAAACTGCCCTTCGGCTCTTGCTCTCAGCATCTAAGCAGTGAGGGTTTCTAACCGAGGTCATCTCAAAGTGCCTGTTGAGAGGCGCTTTTGTTGTGGCTGATGTTGCATAAATAAGAAAGGAATTTCAAGAATTATTTCTTAGCAAACGTGTGGCAGCTGTCGTTCTAGAGGGGAAGTAGCGAAGAGGCACGTTGCGTGGTGAATTATTTGGAGCTCCATGTGGGGTTCCTTCCCTGCGTCAACAGGCACACTTTGTGAGGTGGCCTCTGGATCCGCAAGGGTGGCAGGGAGATGAAGGCTGGGCCCCACCACCGACGTGAAGTGAAAGTTCTCCACCGAGGCCGGTTTTCGAGGAAAGGCACAGCCTGGCGCCCGGCAAGCCTGTCTTTGGGCCGGTTCGGTAGCTCGGAGCAGCTGAGTCTGTAGGCTTGCTTGGCGGAGGGCGCATGGGGGGCCCTCCTGCTCCGCGTCCCGGAAGGTTAGCACAACTCTTTGTCAGTTTCGAAGAGGAAACAAACAAGCCCTTTCCCCAAAGCCGGCTGGGCAGCGGGGCCCAGGGCACAGAGAGAGAAGGGGGTGGGGGGAAGAGGAGATGCGCGCCCCGGCGCGGTGCCCGGCTCCGGCCCAGACGTCAGCCCGAGAGGGGTCACCGGGTTAACAGCAATTAAAGAGGAGTTGCTGGGGAGACAAAAGGCGGGCGGCGGGGCCGAGCGTCGGTTTCACCTGCCGCGCGCGGAGGGGGCCGGGGCGCGGGGCGCGGGCGGAGCCCATTGTGTGGGGCGCAGCGGCGGCGCGGGGTGTTTAGAGGCGGGTTGTGATTGGTGGAGCAAGGCGGGGCGGGTGGGCGCGGCGCGGCGCGGCAGCCCTGAGCCCCAGCGCCCTTGCGCGTGCAGTCCGCCTGCACCGAGGCCGCCGGACCCAGCCCGGCCCCGCGCGGGCGCCCCGAGCCGGCTGCGCGCGCCTGGCGGCTACATGGAGAGTGTCAGGTTGGTCCCGGTCCTCCTCCGTCTTTGCCCGCTTCGCTTCCTCCTCCTCGTCTTCGTCGTCCTCCTCCTCTCCCCCAACCCATCCCATCATCCCGGGCTATGCACTGCCAGCTTCCCGGGGTTCCGGGGACCTCGGCAGGGAAGGCTGGGGTGCCCCGCAGCCTTCAACTTGACTCTCAGGTTCGCCGGCACTAGCCCGGGCGCTGTTGATCAACTTGGAGTGGAGTTGCGCTCTGGAAGTAGAAGCGGAGAGGAACAGGAGGGTGGGAAGCCAGGCCTGTGGGTCCTGGACACAGATCTCCCTTGCTCTCTGTTGCGCTCTCTTGTCTCTTTTTTAAAACTGTTCCTGCGTGGAGTTGGGAGTTGGAGGAAGTCCTGCGTGTATTTCTCTTTTCCTCTGCATCTTTCCCCGATGTTGGCATTTCATTTTCCGCTGGTGTGGCCTTCACGCAGCCACTTTGGTAAAGCCCTTTTGGCTATTTCTTGGTGCCATCCCTCCACACCACTGGTGTGTGTGTGTGTGTGTGTGTGTGTGTGTGTGTGTGTGTGTGTGTGTGTGTGTGTGTGTGTGTGTGTGTGTGTGTGTGTGTGTGTGGCGGGGGGCACATCCACCTGGGGTATGTGATTCCTGTCCCTCCTAGAGTGTGTGTGAAATAGAAGAGAAGCCTTCAGTCTCAGTGGAACCAGTGTGGCGGTTTCTTTTGCTTCTGGTAGTTTGTTTCTGTCTGTCCAGGCGCCTTTGCAGCTTAGCTGTTGATATTCAAGGAGTTCGCACCCACGGTAAGGAGGAAGGGAAAGGAAGGAGAGAGCCCAGCACCTCAGCAGGCAGGCAGGCAGGCAGGCAGGTTGTGCCGTGCACTCCGGCAGGTTGGAGATCCGCATCCACTGTGGCTTTACTTGGCTACGTTCATAAAGTAGTAAGCAAGGTTTGGGGTTTGAAAGGGCAGGAGCCTGAAGGCTTGTCACCATGAACTCTCAACTGAACTGGCCCTAAGTGTATCTTACTCAACTATCAGAACCGAGATGGTCAGTGCAAACGGGACTTTTTTTCTCCCCTTCCAGAATGGGATGGGAAGCCGAGGACCTTTAGGAAGAGGCTGGTAGTTTGAGAGCACAGCACATGTAGTGTCTTCCTCCCTGGGGTTAACTCCTTCAAGGCCTTCCGGTTACAACTAAAATGTCTGATAATTGTTTTATGCTCGTCCACACAGACCAAATGTTCTAATCAAGCCCATTTAAAAATGCAAATCACCTCATTTCCATAGATTCCAACATTCTGAAAGTGACACATTTGGGGGAAAATAAGGCTGATAACAGGAAATGTGAATCATACTATCAGTGACTAATCTGCCTAAGGAAAAAAAAAGCTTACATGTGTTTTATCATTAGGAAGTTAGGGTAAAAAGACGATTTCATTTTTTTCCAGTTAAAGGTGCAAGTGGCTTCTTTAGTTCCGAGGTGGTCCTTTTTGCTTTGTTTGTTTGTTTGTTTGTTTGTTTGTTTGTGAGATTTCCATGAGGATATATATGTGCAGTTTAAGGAGGTGTATGCGGTAAAGTGTTTTAAAGTCGCCTGTTAGTGTTGGAGTCGTCAGTCACAATCAGCTTGAGATTCCACATCAGGGTTTGATGTTGTGCTGTTGCTGTTGCTGCTTATGAGAATAGCAGTATATCTTGGATATTTCGGATTCATCACTCAGGAAAGCAAATTGAGATGAGCAATTTTTGCAGACAATTTTGGGGGAGGGGGAGGAGGAAAGCCTCTATATTTTATGTGGTTCTTTGTAGCTGCCTGACACATTTAAGTGAAAAGTGTGTAAAAATGAAACCGAAATACAGACTGCCTGCCCAGACACTAGCTGCCAGTGTCACTGGGATGTGATAGAACTCTGTAGGCTGACACTTGATAATCAAAGTTGATTTATTGTTCATTAGTACTGCATTAGCCCTTTCAGGCAAGACAGTTATTTGTGTAGTAGCCGTCAAGAGTAAAACTGCAAGCACCTGTCATTTTGAAGGCATGACATAAGCAACCAAACATCAAAACGATGCAAATTAAAATTGCATTTGACTATGTTAAACACCACTCAGCCGCCCCCCCCCACCCCCTCCCCAACCCCGATAAGGTAAATTAGCACAGGCCAATTCTAGTGTAGAAGAAATCAAAATGTATCAAAGACACTTGTTTTCCAACCCTAGGGACTCCTTACAGAATACTAGGAGAGGACTTTCTGTTTGCCAGTTCGCCTGAAAAAACTACCTTTCCTCCCCAAATCTGCCTTGCAGCTTGTCTAACAGAAAGTTGACCATTTAAAGGAATAGGAAGCAGGGCCTGCCAGTGACTTAATCCAAGTAATGGATAGACGGTAGGCTTTTGTGTTGTGCTTTTTAATAAACACATTTCATCAGATGAAACTTTGGAGTTTGGGGTTGCTTATATGAAAATTGATGACATCATAGCTGAGCTATGATAATGTCGGATAATAATGTCAACGGCATTTTCTGCAGCATGTCTCACTCTCCGGGTTTTTTTTTTTTTCTCCCCCCACTTCCCTCCCTGGAAGGGAGGGATCTTATGGCAAACAATAGAAAACAACCCAAGTGTCAGAAGAAAATAAAATTAGTGAACTTTTCGTCTGCAGCCATAGAAACGTGGATTAACTCATATTTTTTCAGGGATGGAATGGCAGCATGGTACATGAAGCCATATAGAGTATTGTCTTCTCTGAATTTTCATTTGACAGGGATTTTAGAGGCTGTGATCTTAATTAAATCTCCACCAGCTAAAGCAGTGCATCTAAAGGCATGCACTGTTGTGTAACGTTGCTCAGTTGGTAAACTGTAAGTCATCAGAAAGCTTATGATAGGAATACTTGATTTGGAAAAAAAAATTTTTTTTTTGTTTGCAGTTAAATGTACCTTAAAAACAAACCCTCTCCATCAGAGCCTTACATTTGCACATTGTCAGGACCTGTCACTTGAAAGATAAACTCCTTTATGACACTGACCAGTTCTGCAACTTTTCAGCTTAGCCTCCACACAATGGCAAGAGACAGGGAAATTAAAATCTAGATGAATTAAAAGCAATCAGAGTCCAGCTTTGTCGTGGCTAACGTGGCGGGGGTGACGTTTGAATTACTGTGTCTCTGTGACAATCAGGAGGGAATGTGGTGGCCAGATTCTCAGCTCATACTAAAAAAAATTGAGTACAGTTTGTATTGGCAAAAAAAGGAAGCTTAGAGAAACTCATTTTATTATGTGGTTTCGCTGTGGATGAATATCACTAAGGGGAACTTTGAAACGACACTCAGAGTAACCGGGGAAACAGCGATCAGTGAGAAGCCCCTTGGGGTAGTTCCTTGTGATTTACAGTCAAGGAAAAACCGTAGCAACAGTTGACCAGAAAAGGTTAGAGTGACTAAAGGCATACATTGTGCGTCTCTGTGTGTTGCGTGTTGAGCTCTGCACTCAGTAACAAGGAGTTACAATCATCAAATAGCCTTGCTAAACGTCTTGGTCTTTATAATATCCAGTGCTTGTTTACCTTTATAGTCTTTAAAACAGATGTTTTTATCTGCTCGCATCCTTTTGTTTCAGGATGTGCCTTGGTGGAAGCTGCTTACATATAGAAATCATTCTGCATGGGTCCTTGTCCTAAGAGTTCATAGAAGGCTTGCGTTTGTGTTGCCTGGTGAGATGTCCAGCTGTACTCTAGGGTTAGAATCGGGGCAAGAAGTCTATAACTTAATGCTTACCTGCAGCGGTGTATTTGCAGAGTCTTGACCCTGTAAGCTAAAACTGTGGTTTGGTGTGAGTTTTGTTTTCTTTTTGGTGGGGACAGTATGGCGTTCCTTGAAAACTGTCTTTGAGTCATTCCAGAGTGCCTGTCTTCTGCATTCAGTGGCCCCCTGCCCCCAATAGAACACAGAAAACTCAGGTCCTCCATTGGCTGATCATCTATCTGTACAACATGGGGCCTTGGGTTACTGGACAGAGCTAACCTGGGCCTCTCCTTTTAGGTGATAAGAAGGGAGACCCTTTTCTGAGTCCTTCCTCCAACCTGGCAGTTGTTTGGGGAGGAAATTAATTTAGAGTGAAAGAAGGATTCTCAAGCCCCTGCGTCAGGGCCTCGTGCTCACATTGGGTTAAAGCAGCTGCTCAGTGGAAGTGTAGGCTGGCTGCTGGTGAGCTGCTCACAGCTGGTCAGATACCGCGCTATCATGTTTTAATTCTGAAGCTTTATCTTGCCCTCAAATCTGAAACATCATTGTTCAAATAACTGAGAACAAGGTAAATCAACAACATCAAAAAGGTCAGCCTCTGTGATTTCTCAGGGGCTTGTTATTTTGTACTTCCCAATTCTATTTGATGCCTTGACAAAACAAGATGACACAGGGGAGAATACATTAAAATTTGATTTTTTTTTTTCATCTAACCTGTTACAGTTGTGGCAGCTTAATTTCTTTCTTTTACTTTTTTCTTTCTTTTTTCTTTTTTTCTTTCTCGTCCCTGAAGATAGCTTTTTGTTCAGTTCCTAATTGTCACGCCACTTCATGAGGCAGGTCTTCACGGGTCCCCTCATTTGAGCTGATATTACAAGGCCTTTTTTTTTTTTTTTTTAAATTGTATTTTGACCCTTCACATGTAGGAAGCTTCCGGTTGGGTTTTTTGTCTTTATTAGAAATAAATCAATGAAGGGAGAAATTGTCAAAGAAGCAACTGATGTTTTTCCTCATTAGAATCTCATTTGCACCCCTTAGCTTAACTGTGATGTATCAGGTGAAGGTGTTGGTGTTATGCGTGAGAAACTGCATAAGTAATTCTTGAAAAGGTAGAAGGAGAATGGGAGTGCCTTGGTAAATCCGTATTCAACTTTGGAGTAATTAATTTGGGCCTATCTATCTATCTATCTATCTATCTATCTATCTATCTATCTATCTATCTATCTATCTGTACTTAGTCTCTCACATTTTTTTGGGCTAGTATCTTTGAAGTAAGGAGACCAATCCATTTAATTGTTAGTTTTGAAAAAAAATCTTTTCTAGGGGGAAGGTAAACATTTAATTTTTCCCCGTGTAAGAGTAACCCATGATTTAAAACTATCTATAGATTTTCCTTGCTTGCTTTAATGGTACACATTTCTCAACAGGGTGGATGTAGTTGCTCTCTATTTCATTGTTTGTGATAATGTTTCAGTTTAAGAGACCTTAACTTAGCTAAAGTCTCTTCCCTGTCCCTTCAAGAGTTTAAAAGATTTGTGGGCCAAATCTTTTCTAAGGAACTTTCTGGACTAGTCGCCCCCACCTCCCTCCCGTTGTTCTCAGCCCTTAAAAATGATTTTGTTGTTTTGGTTAATATGAAGTGTCAGTGTATTTTACTCACTCACTCTAAATAGTTTCCCAGCCCACTTTGGGGAAAAGAAGATTGAGGAGGGAAAGGGAAAGCATTTTTCTCGATTTAAATAGTAATAATGGTAATAATAATAACAACAACAACAATAAATAAATAAGTAATAGTGGTTTTGAGGTTGAAGAGATTAGTTCTTAGCAAGTGATTATTTTCATGTGCAGCTCTCATTGTCTCCTGTATTTAACAATTGCTAATGGGAGAAGCGATTTAATTTATGTAAACTTTACATTTTTATGCAAATGAAGCTGATATTTATTAGAGCTAAAACAATTAGGCTGGCACTTAGTGGCAAAGCCTTGCTTGCCTGGGAAAGGGTAGAGAAGCACAGTGCAGCTTCCAGCCACTCCCTGCGCTGTAGACAAATAGAAAATTTACCATTTGTCTTTAATGTAAAGACCAAAAGAGCTCAGCTCTGCAAGGCGTAGCTTCTTGGGGTTGCTAACCTGAAGTAACTCCTGACTGGCAGGCGAGTATTAGCCTTAACAATTCTTGCAAAAGGAAGATAGCCTCTCTTTGATAGAATGTAATAAACAAAATGATAAAAAATGAAATGCTAATTGCATTTTAAAGAGGCCTTTTTTTTTTTTTGCTAAAATTTTAATAGGTGGCTGCATTGTTGCTGAGAGAACAGTGAGCTGATGAGCGAGTGCTTAGATGATTTTTACATTAATATAATTACCATTACCTGCCTTAATGCTTTGCACAGTATTATGGTAAAATAGCTAAGTCTAAAAGAGTTACACAAAGAGCAGCATTCCACAATGAAAGAGAATTGTACTTTCCACATGAATACTATGCCTTGTTTCTTTCTTTCTTTCTTTCTTTTTTTCTTTTAAGACAGAAATATTATGTCAGAAATACATTTTCCCCATTTTGTGATACAGACCTTGCACGGTGCTTGATCTGAGTTCAGCTGGTTTTGTTTGCTTGTTTTGTTGTTTTTCAATTTTATTTTATTTTATTTTTTAGTGACATAGAATAGAATTTCCCTGCCCTTTGGTGTCTGCTGATCGATTGTATCTATTAGCTATTAATTCTGAAACCTGGCCTATATTTTCCCAGGTGCTTACTGGTACACATACAAGTTAACTTCCTTATGATCCTAGAAAATTGGGCATAATTCCTTTTTTTTTCTTAAAATAGAGCCTTTTTTTTTCTATTTGTTTGTTTGCTTTTGTTTGGCATTCTAGAGCCTTCTAATTTAATTTGTTTTTCTCTCGTTATGTGGCTGACTGGGTGACATGGCCTAACCACATCGGCTGCCACCCAAGTACTGCTCCAAGTGTGGAAGGCAAGTGAGTTTCTGGGGCCATCCATGTGGCTCATGATTAGAGGTTGGAAAATAGTTCCCAAATAATTCTTTGAAAATAATTTAGTGGAATTACTGTGGTAGACAGTACATGAAAACAGTGTTTCCTTTTGACCAGCCCTGTTATCTGATTTGTACACACAATAATTAGGAGAGGATGTGAGTGGACAAAGTCTATGTGTGTTTATGCTGGCCAGTGTTTACTTGCAGTTAACTTCGGTGTAAAGGAAAGGGAGAGAAAGAAATGATAGCATGTTATTGTCAGTATTTATATTGTGTCATCTTGCCTCCCACCCAATTCCTTCAATTGTCTCCTAGATTAGAACCAAGTATTGTTTCTAGGAGGGTGGGTTTTTTTTTCTTAATTGTTTGTTTGTTTGCTTTTGAAATCTTAACACCCCTCCTCACCATTCCCCATCCCCCACCCACCCCCCACCCCCAAGTAAGAGAAAACAGAAAGCAGAGTGCATTGTTTAATAGTCTGCAAACATTCCAGCGGTAGAGAGGAGGGGAAGACCAATGCCAGCTTTGCTTGAGCCGTTACCAGCAGTCACTAGTGCTCAAGATGCTTCTCTAGTTGCTGGTATTAAGCGGCAGCAGGCCCGTACTAGCCACGCTCAGATGGCCAAGCACAGCTGTATTTCTGCCATTCAGGCGGGTTTGCGTGCACCTGGGATGGGCCACACCCCACTGCTATCAGTCAGCATTAGATCCTGCACTGGTTTTACTTTCTTTCTTTTTTTTTCTTTCTTTCTTTCTTTCTTTTTTTTTTTTTAAATTCACACTGTCCCCTGGAAGCTCAAATAAAGAGTGTTAACTGTGGGTGTGCATGTGTCTTTAAGTCGAGTTTTCCAATGCTTTAAATGTCTGCCAGAAGTTTTATTCGAATTTCTGATCCCTGAAGGCAGCTAGACAGAATCATGCTAGGTCTTCATAAACTGCCTCCTGTGATTCATTGTGAGTTCATACAGCTCCACACAGCTATAATACAGGGATAATTTTTTTTCTTTGCCTTATATTTAAATTATCTTCTGAGGAAAAAAAAATCAAGAAATTAGCTTCAATTCCCGGATATGGCCCAAGCCCTTGTTAGCTACATGAGGCATCAGAAATGACTTTTAACTCCAGGAGGGTAAGGTGGGTTGTCAGGGAGTTGGGGGTTGTGTGTGGGGGGGCGAAGTTTAGTTTTTGTGGAACACTTCCAATGAGGGCCCTATAAATATTAGACAGCTGTAGTTTAAAAACTCACATGACTGTTTTAAATACTATTGATTTAAACCACTGGCTAGATTTTATGAATCAAAGTGTAATTCCTAAGCTTTGGCCATATTTCTCAATGCTAAACCACTCTCTCTCGTGCGCCTTTAGCTGCTCTCCAGACATTCAACACGGGATTAAATGATAGCAGTTACAGTGATCAATAGGTGAGGGCTGCGACAATCACTCTTGCTGTTAATGACCTCAGTAGTAATGGGTAATAAAGTGTGGGCTGTAATAGCCCCTCGCTGGTCCTGCATGCCCTCTGATTTCTAGTATGAGTAGGCACTGGGTACATGAGAAAGCTGGACACTGGGAATTAGGGAGTGTATATATAGGCCATAATTCTCGAGTAGTTACAACCTTAAACTGTGCTCCCCCCCCCCTTGTTTCTGTTCCATTCGGATACTTTTCTGAAACCTTGCTATATAGCCTCTTGTCCTAATAATATGTTGGAGCAGAAGCTTGAAGGGGGTGGAGGGGCAGCTAAAATTTGTTCTACTGCATTTGTAAATGAAGCTCCCTTGCCCACTTTGGTGGCTGGGAGCTAACTGGTGTGAGACCGTGGTTTCAGATGGTAAAAGCCAAGTTCAAGCTATCAGGATATAATGGCCCACTTCTGATTACTCAGAAACCGCTTCACTCCGAGGAAGGGTTACTCAGGCTTCTTGTGCCTGTCCCTGGCTGGGCTGCGCCTGCTGCTTGAAGCGTTTTATTACTCATCAGACCCTCCATCAAAGTGTCCAAAGGGAACAAGCAGGGGAGAGTCAAGTTCATTCTACTGTTCTGCAGCTCGACTGCCAACAATGAAGAAGTAACTGTGGGAAAAGGAGCTGGAAACCATTGGCTCTCTGCGAGGATTTAAAAATTACCCGCACCTGTCAGTCTTCCCCTGGTCACCCTTTTTTTTTTTTTTTTTTGACAGTCAAGGGGCCGTGGTGTTTCTCGTTTAAAAAAAAAATACTATTTTTTTTACCATGCCTAAAAATAAAAGGCTTTAAAATTTTTGATTAAAAAAGTACCCAGTAAAATGAACACATTACCTACAGTTGTTTAAATCACCTTTATTTAGGGGTAATGTATACACTGTAGGACACACTCTTTATCCGTTGAAAGGGATGCAGTATTCATACATCTATGTAGCCCCTATAGTGTGTCCATCAACCCTTCCCCCCAACCTACCTGTGCCACTTTCTAGCACAGGGGTTTGGGATCTCTTTTAAAAACGATGACGAGGTGGTTGTTTCTGTACTGTTTCCCTGCCATGGTTCTCTTAGGCTTGTGATCAGCACCAGTTCAGATTTTACACCACCCTGTTCCTGTCTGTTTTCCTGTCCATTGCCATTAGACGTTTGGCTCACGAGTATTTGTGTTGTACGTCATCCAAGAAATGCAGAGAGAGAACGAAATCCCAAACATGGCTCCTTTGTTTGCTTCAGCGAGCCTCCTGTATGGCTCTGAGACTCTCAAGGAAGAGTAAACTTCTATTGTGAGATGTGGGCTTCAGGGGCTCCGAAGATAGCAGTTGGCACCCGGCGCACGTTTAAAAATTCAGAAAGTTTCTCCTGGATGAAGACAAAGTCGACTAATTGGAATTAATGCGTAGATGGTTAGATGTTTTCCTAATGTCTTCTTGGCGTTTGCCCTAGACTGTACGCAAGTTCAGTGTTCCAATCATTGGTGGTATTTCATGCTGCGAATTATCTTTTTAAAAGGATAATTTATCCATTCATATACATCTGTCCCTTTTTGCATATAAAAATATTCAGACTTGCCCATCTGTTTTAAATTACAGTGTAACTACATCTACACTTAAAAGACCACTGCAATAGGAAGAATTCATGGATGACCTCCCTGGGTTGGGTTAATGACATTTTCGGAGTGTTCTAGCTTGTGTTTTCTAAACATGTGAAACTTGCACACGAACTGCCCCAGATGCCCTGCAACACACAACACACCACCACAACAGGGGGAGAAGGCTCACTGTATGTGAGTCTGACCTTCAGGAACCATTTTTAGTTCATCAAAATTAGTGATGCTGAGAAATCGGGACATCAGTGCATAATGAGTGTGAAATTAGGAATGAGAGCTCGCTATGCAAATGACAGGGCAAGTCATGTGAAAAAGTCAAGATAAACTGCATATTAAGACATTATGTTACATAAAATTAACACTCCGTTTCTCTCTTTTGCTTACTGTTCCCCCAAAAGATTTTTTTTTTAATCTTTTATCTTCGATCAGCTATTGTCTGCAGGATTTTTTTTTTTAAGTGGTGCACAGGCAAAGTGCAAAACATGTTATTACCTTTTATTGTAATACACGAGATGACAGCAGAGCCTTTCTAACAATATATATCCCTTACAGCTTCTAGCTTCTTGCTGGTATATTTGCTTAAAAACCGAAGAAAAGTAAGATGCTTAAATATTACTCTTAGGAGACATTTGGCTCTTGTCTTTCTTTTATTGCATGTATGTGATTTTCCTTTCTTTTTATTTTCTTATCTTTTTATGGGGTGGGGCGTGATTTTTTTTTTTTTTCTGAAGTATCTTTTGGAGTACAGGGACTGACAAAATGGTTCTCATGTAGCCTGAAAATTAAACACAAGCGCGGTGATTATTTTGAATAGCTAAATTACATTCTAGAAAGCTCGCAGAATCCGTAGCGTTGTCATTAGGTATCCGCTTGAATACAATTTGTGTAACCTTGGCCAAGACAGCCTGTCATTTTAATGTCAGTGTTTTATCTGAACAAGACATCATCCTTTCAGATACAGTGTGCAGGTTCCTTGCAGAGATGCCCGTGCAGAAGCGTGTTAACAGTTGCAAATACGAAATGCTATCAAGTTCATCACTGTAGCTGTTTGTCACTGAAATGTCATGGAAAGCGGCTTTTACCGGTATCACACGTAATAGGAAAGAATTGAGACATCTGTATGCTGGGGGAATAAGGCAGGGTAAAAGGCATCCCGGGAAGGGTCTGTGGTTTCAGTTCAGAAGGTGTGTCCAAGGTTCTGCCACCAGCAGGGCTAAGCATCCTTGATCCTGAAAATCACTGTCCACAAGTGAAGTGGACCATGCCCGCCGTGACTACAAAGCTGCTGGTTCTCCTTAACATCCTCCCTAAAACAAAAAATAAAGTGTGGGTTAACTTCCTGACAGCTCATTTTGACTAGAGATCTGACGTTAAAGAGAACAAGGATGGATCTGTCCCTAATCCTGCTAACGTTTGTTAAGGTGTGCTCTCTACTCTGCTTGTAAGGTTGGCCAGAACCCATCCTGGCTGCAAGGTTTTCTTTCACATTTCTTGACTCACCCAGCATCTGTGATGCCCTGAGTTCGATACCCAGCGACAATATCAGAATACAATTGATAATCTTAATTGCACAAGGGTTTGCATAGGATCTGAGCTTGTTGTATCTCTTTGCCATACGTACATGGGGAATTATGTTCAAGTCAGTTCTTGAAGAAGACTGAACCTGTGGGGCTGTGGGTATGTGGCTTCCTCACTTCCTATTGACACTTCATTAATGTTCTAGGTTCCCGTGTCAGTGGCTATGATGACACCTCAGGTTATCACTCCTCAACAAATGCAGCAGATCCTCCAGCAGCAAGTGCTGAGCCCACAGCAGCTCCAGGTTCTCCTCCAGCAACAGCAGGCCCTCATGCTTCAACAGGTAATTGTCTTCCTCCTGCCCGCCCTGCAGAACCCAGACCCCCACAACGCAGATCCAGTTCCCCTCCACCCATCCAGTTGCTTTCTCTGTTGAAGAATGAATATGGCAGGCCAACTGGGACAGAATCCCCACCCAGCCCCCTATTCCTGGGTGATAAGTGTAGCGTCTGTGCCCCTGAAGGACTGGAATGATGTCACATGTTCAGGACTCCAGTCTGGAGACTGCCCCATGGACCGAGATGAGGGCTGTAATAGGACTTAGTAGAAAAAGATCTTGCAGGCTTAGAGGGCTTTTCAGTCTTTTATTTGGTAAGCCAAGAGGCTTCCAGATGGCATGAACCAAAGCAGCGTGAGGTACATACACATTGGAGGCAAGTTTATACAGCCAGCTCTCCAAGTCCCTGTTTCAACCCCAAAGCTTACCTTTAAAGATGTGCTCCCCCCCCCCGCCCCCTTACACGGGGAAGGGAGCATCTCTGAGTTCATTAATTTCAGGGCAGAGTTTACTTTTTCACTCATGCTGATGCTCGGATAAACTTGTGGCTGTCCTTGTTTGTCAGGGACATAAGACTCAGACTCAAGAAGCGACCTAAACCCGACAGACAGACGCTACAGGGATAGACATTACTACCATATAACAATGAGGATAGGACTTGGAAGGATGTCCCCAACACTGTTGAATCATCCAAGTGTGGGGCCCTTCTCGCCACACTTCCCATAGTTTAGGAAACCTGAGCCAGAGACTGACCAGACCCTACAAGGCCATCTCAGCTTTGTGGTGCAATCAAAGGTCATCCCTGGCTTTATTTTAATTAATTTGTGTAGAAAATGGTATGTTTTTCTTCATCAGTTCATTTTTGAGATTACTTCTCAGACCTTAATGCCAAGAATAGTCAGCGTGCGTTCAATTTATTGTCGGGTTTCAAAGTAAAAGGTCAGGCCATTCCAGATAAAAGGATGCTATTTTTCATATCACAGTTTGTGCGTGGCATGGAAGGGAACGGTGGGTCGAGGTCTTCCGTTACTTACCGTCCCCTCCTCTCTCTCTTGTAGCAGCAGCTTCAAGAATTTTACAAGAAACAACAGGAACAGTTGCAGCTTCAACTCCTCCAACAGCAACATGCTGGAAAACAGCCGAAAGAGGTATGGATGATGCCTATTTTACTTTCAGACCACAGATCTCCGGGGACTATCTAGTGGCTATTAAACTGTCATTCATCTTTTAAATAATTGCCCGACTCAGCTGACTCGATTGGTTCTCGGCTTTCAGACGGAGAGTTATTGTCCTGTTTGTGCTAAGATCTCCGGATTCCTTACTTTACATTAGCCACTGCAGTGTCCCTCTGTGTGGGGACAGCACCCTGAGCAGTGTTCTGGGCTCCATTTGACCCAGCTGAGGGCCAGCATACAGCTGGGGTGGGGAGGGACAGCATTGAAAGAGGATGCACACGTACTGCTTCTCACCATTTGATTGTCCGTCGGTTTGTTTGCTTGCGTTACCAACTCAAGCGTTTGGGCAGGTGGCGATGGCCCTCTGCCTCGGCCAGCTACCTTCTTGTGAGGTTAGACGGGCAATGGAGGCATTTAGAACACGATTAAACACCGCTATCTTGATTTCACCTCACGCATGTTGAGCGTGTCCTAGTCGCCTGATGTGTGTACACGAGTTAAGTTAGGGGACTCATCTGCACTTAGCCGAGCAAAACAAAACAGCAGCAAAACCCCCCCCCCCCCCCCCAACCCCCCCAACCCCCCCCCCCGACACCGTGTTTACCTCTGTGTACCGGTTCCCCGTAGTGTTTATAATGTATTGCATTTGGCTGCTCTGCCCATGCACCCATGCACCATGGGATGTCCCCAGGGGTTCCCACCTCGCCTTCTGCATGTCACCATGAGTCTGAGGGTGCTGTCACTTCTGAGAGCCCTTTGAGTGCCACTGTGCCTAGGTAGGAGGCTATCCTCCCAGCCCTCCACATTTTCACAGTGGCCCAGAGCTTTGGCTTAAGAATCTCTCCCTTGTAACCACCAAATACGTAGTTCCAGGATAGCATCCTGCCCTCTTTCCTTGGCTTCTCTGGCAGCCCTGCACAGCCACTTTTGCTCTGTGGAGGGAGTCTTGCCAGGTGACTGCCTCCACATCCCTGTCCCTCACAGGAGGACGGATGCTGGTTTTACACATGGGAGTCACCCAGGTTTCTCTCCCTATGCCGGCTCCTCCCTTCACACAAATTGGGTATGCTTTCTATGCTCTGCCAAGTCTCCCCACCCGGGAGTCCTGTTTAGCAGGCTGCTTGTAAACCCCCTGCGGAGCAGGGGCAGTTTTGGGGTAAAGGGGAGGAGGCATATTAATGAAAATGCTGACACAACCTTAAGGACCTTGGCTCGCTACCGGGCGCTACTCTAATAAAAAAGGGAGCAGATTAAAAAGTGTCTAAAATGTAAATCTAAAGGACTAACAGTAATTAAAATGGAAATGGCACGGGGAGGGAAGGCATGTAATTGTGAGATATCACCCTGCAGAAGGCTCTCAGCTTTGTTTTCTTGGCTGTTTTTCTAATTCAGCCGGGCTTACTCATCAGTGGCAGTTCAATGTGCCTTAATGACTCTGGGATTGCAGGCATCACTCCGGACAAAGAAATGATTATTGTGCGGTCAAAAGAAGTTCAAAGACAAGGAGGGAATTTCAGTTTTTCCCCTTAGAGATCCACATTCAAGAGCATATAAATTAAGCCAAATGTTAAAAACCACAGTCTGAAAGCTGACTTCAAAGTCACAACTCTCTAATTAATGAACTGCGAGCTTCAGTTTGGACAAGTTGGGGTTTGATGCGCCCATAAATCAACATGACAGGCCTGTTTCACAGTCTCAGACAGTGCTTGTCACTGAGTCACATCAGATGTAAACACAGCAGAGAAAAGAAGGGCTATGAAGGAGGTGCAATTGATCAACAGAATTGGTAAAAACCCACTTTTGAAGCACATTATGCATGATCACAGGAAATGGTTACAGCCTCAAGAGGTTTCCCCGTCTGCTGTTGCTTTTTTGAATCAGATTTCTCACAGCCTTCAAAAGGGAGAAGAAGAATTATGGAGTTTCTCCCCCGTGGCTTGCAGGCAATAACCCCCTGTTGTTATTTTGTGCTTCTTTCTTTTCAAAGGCGTCAAAATTTAGTTTTTTAAAGATCTTTAACTCTCCATTTGAAGACACACTAAAAAGGGGCCGCCTCGGCCACTCTTATCAGTTACCAGGGGCTGCGTTCTTCCTTCCCATCGCCACTGATGATTAACCTCTTATTTGGTCTTGTAGACAGAGTTTGGAAAGCACATCCGCGTGCTGGGAAGACAGGAAAGTTCAGAGGCGCTCTGAGGGCTCCAGAAAGACATGGAGCGGGGGAAGTTCGCCAGCAGAAGAGTTCCCCAAGTGCTGTTGTCAGGAAGGGGAAACAAACATAATATACCGGCATCTGAGTTTGAGCAGAGAATGATGGCGAACTGAGCATGTTGTGTCCGTGGGCAAAGAAAGGAGCATCGTAGTGGGTTTTTGTTGTTGTTGTTGTTGTTGTTGTTTTGTTTTGTTTTGTTTTGTTTTGTTTTTGCTTTTTGTTTTTTTTTTTTATCCCATCTTGAGGACACTGGGCCTGCTGTGGTCCATGGTTCAGTGACCCAGGAGATATGTGACCTTAACCTTCCTAGAGGAAGGCAGACAAGTGGAGTCAGAATAGTGCCCTTGGATTTCACTGTGTGTTCACAGTGCCCTGGACTGTTACACTAGTAGGTGGGAGATCCTGCTTCTCTGAGATGTCAAGGGCTCCTGTCCCCAAATCATCATGCAGCTGATGGTCCTTCTGTGCTGTACTGAAAGAGTCAAGTTGGTGGCAGCTGTGTGGTATGGCCTGGTGGTGATAATTTTGACAAGGTTTGAACATAGACATCTGCAGATGGAGCAAGCGTCTTACTCTTTTGCCGAATGAGCTGTGATTAGGGACTCATTGTTTTCTGTAGTCAGGTACCTCCTCTCCTGTCTTCCCCCATGTTTTGGTTATGTCTGGCCCCATCGCCAGGGCACAGTGCATTTGTGATTTTTTTTTTTCCTTAAAGTTGTATACACTTCCTCCCTGGGAAGTTCAACATCACACTGAACCAGACCCAAGATGCTCCTTTGGAGTTAGGGTTTTGCTGATGGTGTCAGAGGTGTACCCAGGTACACTATGGAAGGGACAGCTCCTGGATCCTGGACTGGGGCAGTTGGAGAAGTAGATGGCAGAATTCATTTTAAAATGAAGCAGGGCGTGTGTGTGTGTGTGTGTGGGGGGGGGTGCCATCCTGTGTGATGAGGTGGCAGAGTTGATTGTTTTAAAAGGGCCGTTTGTCCTGGGCAGTTATGACAGTTTATGTTAGGCAGTAGGGAGTAGCCAAAGAAAGGAAAACAGACCTTTGACTGCAGCTCTAGGGAGGGGACCCGAAACGAAAGGTTTATCAGAGCATTTGAGCATTTTAACACTGACTGCTGACCTGTCGGGGACTGTGTGGAGACCTTTTTTGTATGCATTCAACTGTGAGAGGTAAACAAACGGACTCGTATCCTGTGTTTGGTAACTGGGTGGGGAGCACAGTTTGGCAACCAGTGTTGCTTTTAAATTCTTCTTTGGACAATGGGCCTTGTATACTTTTATATCCTGGCTTTTCAAATGCGGACAGCTTTCATGGGCACTTTCCTAGGGATGGCCACAGACAACAGCAAACGGTATCAGTCATTTTATATAAATACACAGTTTTTAAACATTCACTTACAGTGAGGCAGGAAGCACCCTCCCTGGCCTCCATCCCCCCTTTATATTTGACCTCAACAGTGGCTGATTCCCCAGACCTTGACTGTGTCAGTGTCCCCCTTCTTTAATGTCATGAGTTAATATCTGTTGAAGAAGTGAAAAAAATCCTTTTGACACAAATATAACTATCACTGGGTTTCACATTAATGTGGTAACTTGGGAAGGGGTGAGAACAATTGGATCATTTTCTGCATGCTGTTCTTAAAATGAAAGTACTGGCTTTTGATTTAAATTTATTTAAATTTTTGTTGTCAGTGGTATAGAATTTGTTTTTTGTTTTTTTTTTTGGAGTGAAACTCAATTAACTTTCTCAGTGGCGTGGCGGTAAGTCTGAAATTGGTTACTAATATGAGGATGATGGCTTTTTTTCCCCCCTTTTTTTTTTTCCTGTAAAATAAACTGCACAGAGGCCAAAAGGAAACCACCATTTTTCTCTTCCTTTGAACTTTCCATCAGAAGGTCTTGGTGCACGCACCATTTCATGGCCATATCAGATCAAGGTCATGTGTTAGGTTAAGTGAATGTGGTTGTTTGTAAAGTATTGTTATTAAGCAGAGCAGGCAGGCTCTCCCAACACTGGGCGATCGCCTCATGGCCAAGACATCACTGACCTTTGGAATAATATTCAGAATTAAGAGCTCCTGTGTGTTCCTTAAAGATTTTTTTTTTTTTTTTTGGTGGGGGCGGGAGGCAGAGGAATTCAGTTTGGAAAGGGTTAATTTTTTCTTTTTAATTGTTAGCCATAATGTAGCCAAGACCTCCACCTCGATATGATTCCTAGCAGATTAAGGATATTAGATAATTTCCTTCTATTTATTGTATTCCTGCACCGTATTATCTTTCTATCACTCAGATAATTACTGAGGAAATCTACATTAATTTTTTTTGGCTGGGGCAAAGCCTGCCAAACACAGGAATGATGTATTGATGTTTTACACAACAAAAGTTTTCCTCCTGTCATTGTGCAGTCAACAGAGATATTTATCATATCATAAAGCCCCTCCTTTCTAAGAACAAAGCGGGCGGGGGACTCGGGACAACCTGAGGTTGAAACTCAAGCCAACTTAAGGATCTAAAGCTTGGAGCGCCTGCTCATATTAAACACCCGTGGTGGAGTATGATGTTGTTTGCTAAATTATGAATGTGCGTAATTAAAATCTAGTGGCTGTTTCTATGAAAGATTTACAATGTTATTTCATCGTTTGTCATGGCTAATTAACGATATTAGATGAAGTTTTTCTTCTTCAAAGGTCTGATTTTTTCTCATTTATTTATGTCAGAAGTAGTAAGCAGTAGTTAAAGACCCTTGCTAGTGCAGGCAGGGAGAGGGGCTCCTGATTCTTTTTACACCTCAAGGGTTCAGGGTTCAAATCCCTCCAGACCAGAAGGATGCCGTCTCCTTTCTAGTGTGAATAATTGCAGATTTCAAAGTCTCAAAAGTTCATGTCTCGACTACAGAACTCATGCTTTCCCTGTGGTCAGGAAAGCAGGCTCGTCAAAGGAATCCTTTTGCTGAGGTGGGCAGCAAAAAAGTTAACACAGACCCACACATACCCTTGCTTTCATGGTATTGTGTCCCTTTCAAACCCTGACACTGAGCCCTCCACCAAGCTGAGGTGGCAGCCCTCAGCTTTCTGAAGATGGCGGTGAGTTTTAAAACGCGCCCACTCTGAACCTTCACCAGGAATTGTCCGCTGTCTTGTCTCATTTCTGCTCCTCACTCTTTCTCGCAGCAGCAGCAGCAGGTGGCTACCCAGCAGTTGGCTTTCCAGCAGCAGCTTCTTCAGATGCAGCAGCTGCAGCAGCAGCACCTCTTGTCTCTCCAGCGGCAAGGCCTTCTAACAATTCAGCCCGGGCAGCCTGCCCTTCCCCTCCAACCTCTTGCTCAAGGTAAGCGTCCATTGCAGGGGATTACATGGGAGGCAGCTCTGTGGACAGGGCTGGCAGAGGGGATGGGGTGTCTCTTGATCTCTACCTGCTTGGGAGGCAGGGATCTACTGACCTGAAATATGCACAGAGAGATATTAGCCAGCGAACAGCAGAGCAGATGGGCCCTTGCGGAGCCTGTTGGTGTCCAGAGGAAGAGTCAGGGGTCTGAATGATCACAGGGGCCCTGCTGCAGTGTAGGGAGAAGGAAATCAGATGCTCCATGTACTCACTGAGCATTTCAATGCAGTCCGTCTGCATTTCAGTTCCGCGTGTTCTCGAAACACACTCCGTAGCCATATTAAGACATGTTTTATAACATGAGAAGTTCTTTTCTTCTTTCCTTCTTCCTCTCTGCCTCTGCAACATGGCCCTTCTCTTTCTTCCTCCTCTCCCTTTCTGATAGGGTCTCTGACATAGCTTAGGCTAACCTGGGGCTTAAAATCCTCCTGCCTCCACGGCTGTATGCCATGATGATTGGCTCCTCGTTTAAATATTGTAATATTTTATATAAATACCACTTAAAAAGTTTATTATTGTGTTTTAGTTTGTACAGGTATTTTACCTATATGTGTGTGCCCGATGCGTGTAGAGGCCAGGAGAAGGTGTCAGATCCCCTGGGTCCGGAGTCACAGATAGTTGTAATCTGCCACGTGGGTGCTAGGAATCCATGCCAGGTCCTAGGGAACAGCAGCCGGTGCTCTTAATCGCTGAGCCATCTCTTCGGCCCTCTAAGTACCATTTTTCCTAGTATTCAAGCACATTCAATTTCATTTCCATCATAGATGTTAAAAAATCAATCTGAATTCTAAAAATCAGTGGGTTATCTTTTGTTTCTGCTTATTTTTACCTTTTGTTTGGCTGATTTTGAGCTCATTTCCAGTTGTTTTTTCTTTTTTTTTTAACTTTGATTCCTTGAAAAGTTTCAAGGAGTTTTGGTGTGGGTTTTTGTGGTTGTTATTTGTTAGTTAGTTAGTTAGTTAGTTAGTTTGTTTGTTTTACACGCATATATGTCTGTGCACCATGTACGTGCAGTACCCATGGAGGCCAGAAGAGGGCATCAGGTTCTCTCGAACTGGAGTTAAAGATGGTTGTGAGCTGCCTTATGGGTGCTGGGAATCCAACCTGAGCTCTCCTGGGGAGCAGTCAGTGCATTTAACCAGCCCTTAGATATCTTGAAAAGCTGCTGCCATCCGAGGCAAAGGGAATCCATAGGTGTTCTTAGGAGACCTTGTGTGTATAATCAGCTCTGATTTACTCAAGACCGAGAAAGGAAGCAGGAAGGAGGAGGATGTGGCCGGGGGAGGATGAAGGGGAGCATGTAGGTGTACCATGACTCTGTTTAAAGGCCTTGTCCCTGTCCGTGCCTGCACAGTGCACACTCTCAGCCTACCAAGTACACATTGAATGACAGAAACGGACGCACAGGTGATTTTTTTTTTGTTCTTCCAGCCAACAGTACTACATACCAATGGTTTAAGTATTCACATGACATTAAGTGCCATGGGTAACGAAGGGCTTCTTTAAATTTAAACGTATGCATTCTTTCAAATGCCATACCATCCTGTCTTTTCCTTTCATTTCTTTCTCCCTTCCTCTTTTCCTTTCATTTCTTTCTCCCTTTCTTCCTCTTTGCCTTTTTTTTTTTCTTTCTTTCCAGCCAGACTCTCTCACTTTGTAATCCAAGGCTGGCCTTGGATAGGATCCCACGCCCCTGAACAACGGCTGAGATGTTAGCTGTGTCCCACACCATCCTGTTCATGCCGTACCTTGTTACATGGGGGATTGGAGCCTCTGTGTACCTTGGTGTCTACAGGGGGATCCTTCAGATACCCAAGAATGACTGCGTGCAGTGCTGCAGAGTCCACGTCCTTAGGCCTGCAGTGCTTTCTGTGTGGTTGCCCCTGGGCGGATGGTAGCCACAGCTTCCTAAGTTTGGGGTTCAACTGCCCTTTATTGTGAGAATAATGGGTCTCTTTTGTGCTGCCGAAGAGGTAGTCATTCGTCTTGAAATTTTTGGTGTTCAGTGGGGCGTGTCTGTTTAGGTTTTGTCTCCTGAGTCAGCCACACCCAACATCTGTCCCTTACGGGTTTTGTTGTTGTTTTCTTTGCCTTTAATGCTCAGCCTGTGGCTTTTTCCTCCTTTCACTTCCTCCTGCCCTCCCACCTGCCCTTGCCTTGTCTGCTGAGCTGTTTGGTATATGAGAGGCATCGCTTCCATAGCTGTCCAGAAGGCCGGGGTGGGAACTGAGCACAGGGCAAAGGAAGGACACGTCGGCTAATGCATTTCTGTGCTTCCATAATGCTATAACCTGCATTAATTACACCCTATGGTTTATTGTTGGAAACATGGCAGGCTGTTCTGACACACCCACCAGACTGAAGCTTCCTCCCCTCATCTCCCCACCCACCCACCCACCTCTCTCCCCTCGCCCCCTCCTGCTCCTATACTGTTAAGTTTGCTCACCGAGGTTCATTGTTACAGTACATCAGTTGAGCTGTCCAAAAGAGGGCAAATCGGCAGTGGCAAGACAAGCGCATGTGTAATGTGAAAGACGTGAACATGGTGATGCATGCAGTGTGATCTGCACAGCAACACATCGGAGACACCGCAGGCAGTTCGCTGGCTGTGGCACTGATGGATGTGCTTAGCAGTCTACTATAACTATTAGCGCCTGCAACATGAGGAGGAAGCATATGTAAAAGACTGAGGGGTGTCTGTGTGTGCCCCCGAGATGGCATGGATGTAAACGTCTGCATTACCAGCATCAGACCCTGGGTATAAAGTGGCCCGCAGTCAGTGCTGTGTTTTTGTAAAGCAAGAGCTCCCCTTGGTCTCCCCAGTCTCCTTTGCAAAGTGGCTGGAGAGCATTCAGTCACGTTGAGCTACAACACAATTCTTTTTTATCCTAGTGATGATGGCTTAAAACTGATGTCATTACGAGGTTTAAATCAACTTTCTGCTTGCTTGAACATGGTCACCTGGGTACGGATGTACAAGGACAGAGAAAGGTTGATCCACTGTTTGTCTTGGAGCCAGCGATACCTGGGGTTGTAAAATTGAGTTCCACGACCAGTAATCTGTCAACTGTCCCCACAACATACATTTTTTAAACCTGTGCCTGCATTTTCTTTTATAATGAAGGGGCAGGTTGTCCTGGGAGGGGGACGAGAAGAAGAAGAAGAAAATGGTAGTGAGGTGCAAGGGTTAGGGGTTGCCGACTCTAATAAAACCATCAGGATTCTTCTGCAGCTCCTTCTCGGCTTCGAGAAGCTACTTTAAACCCGTGTGTAAGCCCGAACGTATAGGCTCGGCGAATGGTTTTTTTAAAGGCCTTTCCCCCGCTGGACTTTATAGTAGAATGTTTTCTTTTCAGATTACTCCAGAGCAGCCATTCTCAGCCTTCCTAATGCTGCAACCCCTTAATTTAGCTCCTCATATCGTGGTGAGCCCCAACCATAAAATTATCTCCGTTGCTATTTCATAACCGTAATTTTGATAGCATTACGAACCATAACCTAAAGAGTGGACACGCAGATTGTCTTAGGCTACCCCTGTAAAAAAGGGGGGGGGGTCACGACCCACAGGTCTAGAACCACTGCTCTAGGGTCTCCTCCCTGTTTGCCGTAGTAAGCCTGGGTGTTCTTATCCAATTTCCCTTATCATTTGATCGTCCTTAATACCTGTAGTTTCACACGGAACTGTCCTAGTTCCCTTGTTACAGTCTTCTGATTTCTTAAAAGAGTAAACTCCACATACTTGGTTACTTACCAGTGAATGGATTTGTCCAACTTGACGCTCTTACTGCTCCCTTCTGGAGGAGACACGTGGTTTCTGAAAGTGGAGCCTCCCTGTAGTCTGATGGGCCAGCAGCTTAGCCGCTGTCTGTCTTGACTCTGCCACGAGGTGTAGGCATTCCGGGGTGGCCCTGGGGTGGCTCTTAGTCGCTGAACAACAGCGAGTTAATGAGGAGGAGTTGAATCGACCGCCTCTGCCATCTATTGAGAATGCTTCTAAGCCTAATGATCACATTGACATCTGGCCCCAAAGTACCCGTCGTCACTCATCGGGTCCCTCTGTGCACCAAGTGTGGACGGTGAACCTGATCTGCCAGCCTATTGGAAGGAAAGAAAGTCAGCACCACCACCAGTGAACTGCGCAGGTGCACCGAGGGCCCAACCCATTTGTCTTGGTCTTAATTTACCAGGGAAGTGCCGTCCCCTTGGTACAGCCTGAGAAGCTCGTTTTCCTCAGAAGGAGAAAAGGTGTGAGGGCAGCCGTCGGTAGACCCATGTGTTTTTTCCCCTTTGCATTTGACCCAGAAATCAATTAGTCTGAGTGGAAAAATAGGTGGCCCGTTCCCTCCCTGTGTTTACTCGCTAGGAAATAAAAATAGGTGTTGCCTTCCATGCTCTGCGTTTCATATCAATACGCCCTCGTGCATGGACCGGCCTGTTCCCCGTTGTTTCAGTTGAGTAAACCGTGGTCTGAGGGTCAGCTTTGTTTACAGGTAATTGTCAGTGTGTGGATCTCAGCGGCAGACCCGAGAGCTATAGGGATATCCTACCTGTCACTCTGAAAGGTGTTTGGAAATAATAGCTCGGATGCAGCACAACTGGACCCAGGATTGTGTCGTGACCTTTCCCTTTGTTTAATTTGCCTCAAGGTTTGATTTCAGGGGACAAGGATTAATTGAATATGCTTGATAACTAAATGTTCATTTGGGACAAAATCCATCAAAATATAATTGGCATTTGATTTTTACGGAGGGAGAAGGAAATCCACTCAGCCGTCGAGGATGCATTTGAAGGATCCCTGACCACTCGATGTATTATTTTTAGCTTCCTTTATAATATATATTAATTGCAAATACTTGAGCATTTGATCATCCTCCCGGAGCACCGCTCGGAGAGACCCACTGTTTTTGTTACTGCTCCTCTTAGAAAGGCGGGGAAGGTTATTGGTCTCCGGTGCAATAATTTACTCCTCTTTGATATGCAAACGATCCACGGTGAATATAAAAAAAAATCCTATCAGACTCATTTCACAGTTCTTAACCACTCGGATTCTCTGGAGTCCATCGCCTCATTAGACCGGTGCTCTCCAATGCTAGCATAATTAAAATCTTTAACAGTTTAGCAAAGTAAAGATGTTTGGCTGATCACGTTGAGATGATTATCTACCCATTGTATTCTAAATGACAAAAATAAATTAAATTTAGACCTTGGCTTTTTTTTTTTTTTTTATGTGTTTCAAATGGATGTGATGCGCGCAAGCCTTCTCGTTTCAATCCAGCAACGTTTCGGTTTGGTCAGAAACACGCCTGCTTCGGCTGTTGCTGTCTAACCAGAAAGATGGCTGCCTTCCTGGGAGAGCTGGGTACCAGTTGCTCGAGACAGGGAACTGCAGTCCAGACATACCGTCCTGAGGTGGAGCTGTCTTGTGATCCGCAGGGTGTGTGGTTGCTTTTCCTCCTTAAGAGGAAGCTGCATCCTCTGCAGCTCTTAGGTGCTGCGGTTCCGAACCTCTCTCTGCCGGGCGCACGTGCCCTAAAACATACATTGAATCGCTGAGAGGAAAAAGGTGCAGAGGTCGGCAGTGCCGCGGCTAGCGTACGATTATATCACATCTTACAGACGATAAGGGTCAACAGTACTTTTTTTTCTTTTTTTCAAACCCCTGTCCATTTTGACCCCATTCACACAAACAGGAGAACTTTATTACTGTAAGCCTGTTTTCCTTCCCGTTTTTATTCTGAAATGGCTCATTAGCATTGATCCCAGAAGTGACAGTAATAACAGTGTTACTTGTATAAAAAGTTACACAGTCTTCAGTAGACACATCCATCAATTAAAGCATGTGGTACTAGAAACCAAAATTAATGAGGAAGATAGGTGTGTTAATGAAATAATCATAGTATAATCAATTTGACTGTTAAAAGTTGAAAAGCATTTCAGGGAGTCGGTATGAATTCATAATTTATGTCTAAAAGTGATTAATAAAAAACTATATTTAATAACAAAGCTATTTGTCATCATTTTAAGACTTAAGCACAAAAATTACTCATTTTGTGGTTCGTGTTGTCGTGAGACTATGGTCGAACAAATTTATTTTGAGGCCTCCTTTGTGCCTAGAAGTAAGCCGGTCTGTCTGTGCTCCCCTTCTAAAGCCGAGAGGCGGCCTTTGGATGGGGGGAGTCGTGCTGCTGTAGCCCAGCTGTGCTCTGCATCCATTCCAAGGTGTCTGCTCTGTGTGAAGAGAGGGCTTCAATGGCCGCTCCGTGGGAGGATGCACTTGCCACTGCTCTGCTCGCCCTAGCAGGGAGGGGAAGTAAAGAAAGTTGCGAACACCCAAAGGCTCCCCTCACACTAGGCTTTGTTTACTGACTCTTTGATTTAATTACTGTTTGAAGAGGACGGAATTAGCTGTTAATTGATTTGATTATCCAATTTGTTTGTTTCAGGCATGATTCCAACGGAACTGCAGCAGCTCTGGAAAGAAGTGACAAGTGCCCACACTGCAGAGGAAACCACAGGCAGCAACCACAGCAGCCTAGACCTGACCAGCACATGCGTCTCGTCCTCGGCACCTTCCAAGACCTCCCTAATCATGAACCCGCACGCCTCTACCAATGGACAGCTCTCGGTCCACACCCCCAAAAGGGAAAGGTAGGAGCATGCCCACCCCTGCCCGAGGTCAGCACTGCCTTCTGCCTGGAAGGGGCAGGTATCCTTGCCCAGTTCTGTGGCTCTGAGAAACCTTGTTGTGTTCATGGGGCTTGGATGCGCACATAATTACCTCAGAATGTATTCGCTGCGGTTTGGGTGAGAAGCATCTAGTTATTTTCACCTTTTCAACATGGAGTTACCACTTTCTTAGATCCGTCCTCGGTGTAGGAGCCCTGGCGGAAGCCTAGCCGTTCCACCTTGGAAGGGTTGGTTCTCAAGGCTTCCCGGCCAACTGTGTGCTCTTGCCAGGAGGCCATTCCATGCCAACCGAATGGCTTGGCGCTGAGCACCTTCTAAGGTGACAGTGGTATAGGCTGTAGACAATTTCATGTCTTGATTTGAGGAAGCACAGCGCTTAATGCTGGTCGACGCTGCTCCTCCATGAAGACGGGGAAACCCGTTCCATTCATCATGTGCCCCTTAAGGAAGCACAGGACCTTTTCAGCCTAGACAGGAAGGGACGATTTCAGCGACGGTGACCTGAGCCGCCCCACACTCGCTCCTGATGGACCTGGAGTTCGTGCTGTCCAGCTGGTGTGTTCCTCTTTAGAAGTTAGGGCTTTATATTTTCAATGCCCTGAGCTTTCGATGACTGACAGCTGAATCTTGGACTGCTTTTAAGATCTCGACCGCGTCGTGTTAGCTTAAGGTCCTGAGGAAATAAAGCCCTTTGTTCACTCCGTTGCACCTAGAAGCTGTATGGCCAGTGTCTACTTCAGAAATGGAATGTGTAAGGCTCCTCAAATGAACCACTTTTTTCCCCCCTGTTGACTATTTTTAGACTCTTTCCTATATATTTCTTTTTTTTTTTTTTTTTCGGAGCTGGGATTGAACCAGGGCCTCATGCTTCCTAGGTAAGCGCTCTACCACTGAGCTAAATCCCCAGCCCCTATATATTTCATATGTAGAGCTTGCAGACACAGAGGACAGGGAGGTTTACCAAGAATTTCTCATAGCAAAAATTTTTTTTTTCTTAAATCAGGCAAAAGCAAATTCTGTATTTTGTTTTGTAAGGGAATGAAAAGTTTGTATTTGACAGGCGCTGTCTGAGATACAGTGCACAGTTCTGCACAGTGGTGCAGCAGTGTTTTGGGGTGTGACCACCTGCATCCCGTCACTTACAGCACATCAGCGTAGCTGCGTGGATGGAGACAGTACCCCGTGTTTGTCCATGGCCGTGTGAGCGCATTGCGTTGCCAGTCGTAGAAATACATAGCACACATGCTTATTTACGGGGCATGACCTTTTGACATCGGTGACGTGAACAGTCGGCATGCAGACTGCGTGGAGACCTTGAGTTCAGAATGTTACTCCTACCTGGTACCCCTCCCCACACAAGAGTATTTCACCGTGCTAGTCTGGCAGAAACCTCCTGTGTCCCGGTGTTGCCTCGTGCCTCGGTTGCCATGTGTTTTTTTCTTGTGCTTGGTTTTATATTGGGTTGTTTCGACCATCCCATCAAGTCTGTGGGAGCAGGAGGTGACTGTACCACATGCACTTGCACACGGCGTACACATAGCCTGGATGTGTCGTCTTGTACCATTAGGTCTTCATTGGTATGGTCTGTGATGTTGTCTGTGTCTCAGAATGTATCCCTCCTGAGGGGCGCGCGTGCGCGCGCGCGCACACACACACACACACACAGAATCAGAGATTTCCAGAGATGAGGGCAGCACATGTTATAACTAATAACTGGAAGATCCCCTTGGAATGTCCCCGGTCAACATGGGAAGAACTAAAAGATGCTTCAGAGTCAGTGGTCTGGAAGGGAAGGAAGAGTAGGATGGTGAACAGGAAGGCTTGGTTTGTAGCCTGGGCCAGACACGGCTCCCTGTGTTCCCGGCTTTCCAGGGGAGAAGTTCCCCAGCCTGGAAGCCAGTCTTTCATCTTGCCTTGGAATCTATTAGAATGTCTTTATTGCTTTTTATGTTTAATTTCCAAGTAGCAAACCTTAGATGGCTTTAAAGGACAGAGTCTAGGCTGCTGCCCTCTGTGGTCCCGGCTTTCTCTGTCCCCAGGTTGATGCCATCCATTTACTGCAGGGTGATTGAGTTACATCGTTATCCATAGGCGGAGCAGGGGGCTCTGCACTGGAAAATGCCGACTGGTGCACTTAAGGTATTTGTCGCAATCTTGTCGGCCGCTGTGGAGACTGCACTGATCGCTGTGACACAGAAAACTCTCCTTGTTTAGATGCACTGTGCTCAGTTACATCTTAAAAGGTTCTCTCTCTGCGATCTGCTGATGGAACAGCAAGGAGGCAAACTGGAAGAATAGCCCTTTTCATATCTTAGGACACATTTGAGAGTAAGTGGATCTAAGACATGGTCCAATTCCCAGAGACTAAGTTTGTTTGATTTTTTTTTTTTTTTTATGGTCCTTATTTGTCTGCACAAATGTTGCATTTAATCTCATGCTAAAATTAGACTGTGGATCAGAAGAGAATTGAGATTTCCACCAGCCCGAATCTGGATGTGTGAACAGGCTGAATTTTGGTTATGCAGAGAGGAGGCAGCTAGGAAATTATATGATGTGAGTTACCCTCTCTGTTGTCCCATTTATGTGATGTGAAGCCAGTGGTGTGTGGATCCACAGGGAACTCCAGTGAAGGCACTTTGTTTTGATTTGTGGTGAATGCAGGGCCTTGTTTATGTCACGCAGTAGCTTTGCCACAGTGGTTAAGGTCCCACCTTCTTTCAGCAGAATCTGAACTGATTATAAGACCTTTGGCTGAACTGGATAAGTAGCTTTAAGCTTATGGAACCGATCGTTCAATAATCAATAATCTTTTAGCTGATTTTATATAGATACAGGTACTTAAAATGAGTACTAGCATGTTTTCACCTTTTCAGGATAGATGGTCCGTCTACCTGTCTGTCTGTCTGTCTGCCTGCCTGCCTGCCTATGTGTGTGTCTGTCTGTCTGTCTGTCTATCTATCTATCTATCTATCTATCTATCTATCTATCTATCTACCTACCTACCTACCTACCTACCTACCTACCTACCTACCTACCTATCTATCTCTCTGCAGTGCTGGGGATATGCTAGGCAAATGGTCTACCACTAGCCTTCAGCCCCTTATAACAGTGTATTTTAAAATCCCTTAGATGGTGGCCACTTTACAGAGTAGAAAAGGATAGGTAGCAAAAAGAGAAGAAATTGGGGGGTGTGGGGGTGGGGGTGTCACTACTGAAGTTTTTTCTCACACACTGAGCTGTCAGCGAGACACCTCAGGAGTTCTCCTCACTGCCACAAAACCCCTTTATCCATCACTCTCGAGGGCATTTGTGAAATACACATCCTACAAGCTCCCCATGTCAGCTAGGGAATACTCTTTCCCCTCCGCCCTCAATAAGGGAAGGAGTTAGAGGCCCTGCCACTGTGCACGGTAATCCAGACTGGCTTTTTTTTTTTTCTTCAGAAAAGATCTCGGAGTGTCTTGTGTGAAAACTGGGTGGAGAAAGTGAGAGAGCTTTTGTAGTTGTTGTTGTTGTTGTTGTTGTTGTTGAAGTCGTTGAAGTCGTGGGACGTGCAAGACTCACCTGGCTCATGCATCTCCATGCCATTTGGAAACCTCCGTCTTCCCACTCTTGCCCTGTACATCTCTGCAGCATCGGGGAGCAGCCGCCACAGCAGTAGCTCTGGGGTTTGGTGAGCTGCAATCTGTTGAGGAGATAAATAATGTGCTCGGCACGACACTCCTACTCCCCTCTTTAATTTGTCTTACACAAGGAAAATTATAATTAAATCATTCAGGGTAAACCCTCGAGTGTAGAGAAGGGAAGAGACACACTTTGGTAAAGATTGCCAATAGAAACCCACTTCCCCGCAGCGCCGGGTGGAGATGTCCATCAGTATTCAGCAGCCTGTGAGGAGGAGAGGCCCATGTGATCTGTGAGGCGGATGCCAACACTCAGATCAAGGCTTGTTAAGATCCTGTCGTGGCCGGTCAGCATCGTTAGAATTCAGTGCGGGCGCCCCGCTTCCCGCTTTGAGTCCCTCCTGACAATTTAATTCTGTTTATTGTGCTGATTATATATAAAGCCATTGGTGCAATAAACACCCCTGTTGTCAGTGCCTCGGAGGAGCACGTCGAGATCAGGTTGAGCATGCCTGAAGCTGAAGGAGAGGCAAGCAGGTGTGCTCAAGCCTCCTTGCTCCTGCGTTGCTGCCACGGAGTAGGAACCTCTTAGTTAGACAGAAGGGAGACATGGGATTCCCGTACACATGAAGACATTACCTTGCTCACTTTACTTGTGGACTGTCTCCCCTTCAGGAAATTTCAAGTTTTGGTGTGGGTAAACAGAATCAACAGAATGCAAATGAAACGTTTATTAAAATGCTAAATTTAGTAAGCCCTTTGAGCTTCTTGGATCAAAGCAGCTATGTAAATACAAATAGCAATTACTACTTAAGTAATTGCTTGAATTAAAATTCTAAATATCACATTATATTAAGGTGCACCAGGGAAGGGAAGGCACATTAAATCAGCCCCTTCTTGCTGCCGGTTGCCGCTAGACTCGTGTGTGCCGTGATGACGCCTTTTATTCCTGGGACTATTGGGAATGCAGTGGGGAATCTCACCCCATTTTACAGACGAAGAAGCAGGGCAGCTCTGTAGTTGGATGCCTGGTTTGTGCCATAGCCAAGATTCATATTCAAATCTGACTTTAAAGTTTTCTTCATTTGGTATAGGAGTACTTAAGTGAAATTTAAAACCAGTGTCCCTAAGAGAATATTTAAATTGAATGGCAGTTCAGCCAGACATCTATTGATGAGCACATATTGCAACATTTAAAGGAAAACAAGTCCACTAACTTATTTTTCTATAAATAAAAATAGTTCCTAAGTCTTTTTGTCTTCGATGAAGGGAGGTGAGATTCATAAGATAGAAATCACTTATGGTCTGAGGTAGTACATGAGGATAAAAAGATATCCCCCACAGGAAATGCAGACAGACACAATTGCAAGCAAGCCTCTCTGTTCCTTACAGGCATCCCCTGAGCTTTCTGCCCTGCCTTATAAATGCTGTGCGTCCCGGCTGAATGTATCACATGATCTTTCCTCTATGTCAGCTGTCTTCTTTCTGCAGTCTAAATTGGGAATGTTGTGTGTCCCCCGCCCCAGCCCCCGCCATCCTCAGCTTTTTGACTTCGGCCATTAGTACATGTTTTATAACAAGTATTTCTCCAAGTCGCAGCTCTGTTCACCATTTGTTGCAAGACTTCCTTAAAGCCTTGGATTAGAGAGCCTTCTTTCCGCTCTGTAAACATTGTGGTTGCACGGCCTCTGCTGCCTCTGAGGCCACCAGGCTCTCAGACACAGGTGAACCATACTGGAGCCCTTTGCCGTGAGGTCTAACCTGCCCTCAGTCCAGGTGTGGTATCACTTTCTGTGTTTCCAGGCTCACTTACTGGCGTAGGCTGCCCAGTTGACAGCCGCCCTCAGATACACCCTGCCGGCCTCTGCCTGGCGCCTGTGCATTGGACGGCTCCAGCTGATTCTCCGTTTCTCTTTTTGATCTGTGGCCTCGTAGACTCAGTGCTGTGTATTTGTCTGTATCTCAGAAACATTTGTGTTTGTGGTCCCTGATACTTGTGAACATCGGGAGACTTGGAAATCTGGACTTCCCTGGTGTTTTGATTTTGCTTACCCTTTCAAGAAGAAAAAAAAGTAACAAACAAATTTTGGTTGGTAAAGAAATGTTGGTGCCCTTGGCTGAATTACTAACATTCTAGAAGTTTGTTTTCAGAACTGCTCTGGGCTCAGGAACCTTTAACTTTGCATATTCTCACAGTGACATTTAGGGGTCCAGTGAATCTGAAATTTCAGCAGTAAATTCAAGTTTCCACTTTTGTGAATAATGCTTTCACACTGCAGGGTTTTTTTGTTTCTTGTAAATCACGTTGTTTTCTATTTCTTTTTATTTAAAGCACCGAGAAAGCTCACTCCCTGACCTCATCATTGTTTCCATTAAAGCATTTCTGAAAGTTGCTGCATGATCAAGTACCAGCTTTGCGCTTGTGCCTACAAGCTGCCATGCTAGACACTTAAGTGGAGTACCACATAGGCGTGCACTGGGAGACCCACCAGCCAAATTCAGCCCCCCCCACCCCCGTTTAATTCTGTAAACAGTTTGTTAGGAGAGAGATGTGGTCATTTGCGTATTTTCATAAAACATTTCATATTTCTCAAAATTGCAAGCATAAGTATTACTGTAAACCTAAATCTTGTGGCCCACGGAAAGCAAAGATCCTTAACCAGAGCAAAGGCGGGATATTTCTTAAGCAGGGGAAACCGCCTGCTTAACCATTACACTGTTTCTCAGGTCCTGCAGCGTTTGCCTGTTTCCAGGTATTGGGGATTCAGGACGGAAGAGATTTTTGTTGACTGTTGAGCTTTCCAGGCCCCTCTTGGAAGGACTTGGGTTCCTTTGCTCTATTATGGTGTATGTGGATTGGTATTTGTCACATAGACAGACACTCTGGCTAGTCAAATGTGCTCACCTGGAGTTGTTTTGTGCCTTGACTTGAGAAACTTAGGAGTCTCAGACCTAATAAACTTGGATGGATGTTGGCATAGATTCCCCAGAACTTGGTCACAGATGCTCATTCAAGTTTTAAAAAACCACGTCAACAGACCATGAGCTGATAGGAAGAGTCACATTTATTCCCATTAGCTGTTTAACAACCTAGACCTGTCCACAGAACTAGTGTCTTGTCACTCTCATCTGGGCTAATAGCATGGTATTAGCCCAGTCTTGCCCATTCCCTGTCCTTGAGTTGAGGCCCATGTTTTGACTCTGTAGTCAGAGGCAAGTGTCATAACCTCTTTTGGGTTTTCTGTCTTTCTGTTCTTGGGGAAATCAGAACATGACAGGTGATGGTGATGAGACACAATGTATCAATAAATGTGTGTGAAACTCTGTACCCAATGGATTTAGCAGAGGTCTTGATCTTGATTTTTTTTTTTCCCTTTCCAATCCTCACAGTAAATTTTTGTCTCCTTTGCACAGATGTTGCATCCAGACCACAACAGATCTTAAAACGTGCAGAAGTTAGATCAGTGACTAGTGACCACGCAGACTAGACCCTACGTCTTCTTGACTCTCAAGTATTTAGTTCGCAGGGGATAGCTCATCAGAAGTTACTGTAACTCAAAGTTGGGCATTTGACTGATCAAACTCAGAGGTCAAGGCGTGGAGGCGCTACCCTCCCAATGACTGTAGTCTGTTTCCCAGCCCATCCGCCCACACTGATAGCATTGGAAAGTACTCCAGGAACTTCTACGGTATCTTTGTCTACCTCTCTTGCCTGTCAGGTTTCAAAGAAGTGAGTGGAGAGGCTGGAAAGTGAGGGTGTGCATCAGAGTGTGAGTGCGCTCTAATCTCCTGGAGGGTAGAAGACAGGAGGACAAGTGGTCACCCGGAGCCACAGGGGTCTATTTATCTGTTTTATTGCCCCTAAGTGATCCTTTGGGGTCTCTTTAGAAGGAGGAGAGAAATGTCTTTCAGGGTGATGGCACAGTACCTCACCTCACATCACCAGCAGATGCAGGGGAGAGTGCAGAGCGAAAAACTTGAGAATGTTGGAATGCCATAAGGGAAAGGTTTGTAGGTTTTTGTCTGTCTGTCTGTCTGTTTGTTTGTTTGTTTTTCCTTGACTGTTTACTTTGTGGAGTGATTAAAAGAAGAGGGGGGAAAAACACAGCAATCATTCTCTAACAGCTGTTGTATGCTACCCCAATAAAGTGCCTTTTACCATAACACAGCATCATTAGACTCTATAAATCTTACCCTGTTTATTGTGCTTAACTGACAGATGCTTTCCAATAAAATGGCATCATTGGTGTGAGGAGTTATGTTCATTTATAAGTTTCTCTTAAATTTGGCTGATTTTAATTTTTCCCCCTTTTTATGTTGGATGGTACGAATCCCTAACTGTGTCTTATCTGCCAAGTTTTCCACTCCAAATAATATTTGAGGCCTTGTCCTCTTTGATCTTACGGTCATTTCTCTTTCAATGCAAGACCATTGCTGATGGGAGTCCATCACTTAATCCATGGGCAGCAGCCTCCCACTCTGGAGTTGCTCTCCCCACCACCCCCAAACATATATTTGCATGCATTCTAATACTGACAGCTCACTGAGGGTGTGAAGAGAGTACTCGCCAGAAAGGAGTGAGAGCCAGGCTTCGTGGACCCTTAATGGCCCCTCCTATGGTACTGGCTTTTACTGGGTACCTATAATGGCTCTTGCTGAACTTCGTACCTTTACTACCAGGATTAGATGAAAAGAAATGGGTTTTCAGTGGGCATTAGCTATCGAGAGGAGAAAGGGAAGCCTAGAGTGTCCACCTAGGTAGGCGTATGACTTGGCTAGGTCCCATTGTCATTCTATCCTCATATAAATGGCAAGTCCTCACGTTCCTAAGACCGTCACGGGGCCAGTGCTAGAACGTCACATTGCTGTCATCTCAAGATTCATAAAAACACTCCTCTGCACTGTTCCCGGGCTGCTCTTTGCAGTGTTTGTGTTTTGCGTCTGTCTTTCTCCAAGCCTGGCTCTGTGGGCCTTTGTAGGGGAGAGAGCCCTCTTGCAGGCTGGCTCACCAGGGTGATTCACACGAGTGCGTTACATATGTACAGCATTGCCTGAAGTTCTTTATTCTACCCCCTTTTGTGATCAGTCAAGGCCCAAGTATATTATAGAGTGTAGTCTCCTCATTAAAACAATAGCGAGAGCTCACAAAGGGAAATTGTTAATATGTGTTCCCGCCTGTCACTTCTGCCCGTGTGAATACAGAAGATAACCGCTCCTTTGGGAAACTACTTCGGGAATTGAGCAACACATCCGCTAGCCAGAGAATTCTCCTAACTGCAATTTTCCTTTCTGCGTGTACTCAGAAATCACATCCTTATGAGCTGCTCAGTGCCACGGCACAGACAGAGCACAATTGCCACAGCCCAGGTGGCGTTAATATGGGACAATCCCCCGGGCACATGTCGCCAAGAGTTGTACAGCTTGTTCAGTGTCTTCATCCATATGGCAATCTGTCCCATTCACAGAAAGGCATCAGGGCTGTGCCGGGTGGGGACCGTGGTCAATGTAGTGTGAAGAGTCAGGCTCTGTTCATGGCCGCCTCCGTCGTATGGCATATTTAATTGTAGACCAGCAAGCATGCCTCTCTCTCTCTCTCTCTCTCTCTCTCTCTCTCTCTCTTTCTCTCTCTCTCTCTCTCACACACACACACACACACACACACACACACTTGTTTACTTGTCATTCAGTTTCAGGAGCACATGGTTAAGTGAGCAGGCAGCGTTCTAGTGCACGAAACTCCCGTGCTAGGTAGGAAGTCAGCTCCCATCCCACACAGAGGCCTTTCTGGCCCTTGTTCAGGAGTAACTCAGCTTACGCACTACATGCTTGTACTAAAATTCTTCCAGACACCAAAATGATGGTCTTGTTCTCTGTGGTTTTTTCTTACTTACAAATAGTAAATATTTTTATTGTCCAATTTGAACTGTTGAGCTAAATAATTTTGGTTTCTAAGGCTTAAAATATATATTAAAAAAAGGGAGAGAGGGAATGAGAGAGAGAGAGAGAGAGAGAGAGAGAGAGAGAGAGAGAGAGAGAGAGAGACAGACAGGTGGTGGGGAGAAGAGAGTGCCAGCATTAGAATGGCAGGAGTAAAATGTGCCCCTGGAGAGTGGGGGGCCCTCCATGACTCTGAGGAGGAAGGAGGGCTGTTTTTAAGGGCACTTGGGACATTTCACCAGAAGGCTCCACAGGCTCCATTTAGACACTGGCCCCACATCACATCTTGTTCTGCTTTTGTGTAACTATTTGTGTTCTTGTTTGGTAAACAGACCCCATAGCAACTGTGGGTCATGATGTGTTCTACCTGCAAGACTTCCCTAAACAAACAGACGCTCATGACCTTCAACTCGCAGGCCTTTTACAGTCCTCAAGGGAAGCTGTCTCCAGGCAGGCTGGCCTCTTTTTCTTTCTTTCCTTGTTTTCCTTTTTAAAAACTACCGTGAAGGCTGTCTCTGAGGGATCGCTCACACACTTTGTGTTTTCCACGTTGGCTGTGAATAGTGAAAGAGTCTAGGACCTGTGGTGGCTGGCGGAAGGGGAAAAAGCTCCCTATCATGTGTAGGGGAAATGAAATGTACAGCGTGTGCTTTCAGAGAGAGGCAGGCTGAGTTCGTTGGTACAATTCAAGGTCACTGTATATCATGTCTGTGGTTACATCTCTCCTTTGTGTCTGAACCATCGATGGGAACATTCTGGTGCACACGAGCCCCCATATTCAACTCACATTTCTCCATATGAGTCATAGCTATGACAAGAACGAGACATCTCGTGTTAAAGATCAGTGTGAGAGATAAATGGCAGTTTACTTTAATTAGAAAAAAATTGACACCAAGAGCTGGGAGAATCCAGTGGCTTTTGAATAAATTAGAGGATGGTACAGACTGGAATAAAAAGAAACTTAACAAGGACAAATGGGAAGTTGTCCAGAGTTCAACAACAACCCCTCCCCCCCCAAAAAAAAAAAAACCCAACATGTTTCTAAGTGGGACACGAGTCAGGGGACAGTAGTAACTAACATATCTGTCAACCCGACTTGACAGTAACAGCCACATACCAGGGATCTAGGCTCCGAGTGTTACAACTGTGCAGCTTCAAAGTGTTTCCTCAGAGAAGATAGACCGCAGTAGAAGAGAAACAGAGAAAACACAGCGTCTTACTGAGAAGACAGTCGAATGGGCCAGGAAGGAACTGCTGCTCTGTAGACTTAAGGTCACTAATTGGATTAGTGGGCAGTGCAGACCTGGCAAATGACCTCTGAACAGGTCAAGGAATAGCTCACCAGCTTCGGGGGCACAGCAGAAACAAGGTCCTGAGGTAGAGGCAAAGGTAGAGCCTGCCCCCGACAGGCCACTACCCCTGTCTTATTTAGGTCATGGTCTTTGTGTGGGGAGATGTCAGGCACTCACCACGGCAAAGCTGTATAGACCAAGGTAATTCATCTTGATGGGCCCCTTGTGTTCTCTCTCTGGAGTTAGTGTAATGTCTAGTATACTAGGTCTGCCCAATAGATTAAACCGTGGCAATCAAAGAACTTATAAATGTTCTAGTTGCCTGCACACAGTAGGTCCCCATCAACACTCGTTGTTATTACTATTGAATATACTTATCAACAGACTCAAAACACGTGCGTTTTACCCCAGTTATAGTTTCTGAGTATTAAAAGATGACCATGATACAGCTCTTCCCCGTCAGGGTCTCAGTCTAACCAGAAAGACAAATGTGGAGACAGACACTTGTAACAAAAGCAGCCAGCTAAATCTAACACGGTACATGACCTGCTAAAAATAAAAATGGCTGCTAGCAGGACAGCAGAGTACAGTTACTCCTTCACACGTGTGCGTGCCTCCTTCGAGGATTTCAAATGCGCTGGATCCCCAGTGGGGAGAAGTTCAGCTGTCTCATCTAATGTCAACATCCTTGTCACCCATCACAACCAGCCTGGTGCTTAGTAGGTGCTAAATCCCCTGTAGGGACTGGATATGATAGGGGCCAGAAAGTGGACCAATGACATACCGATGGGCACAGACCTATTAAGACCCTTCAGAGTTTCCCATCCTTTGGCCCACTCATTACAAGTCCCATCAGGTTGGCCTAAGGCATTACCTGAAGAGATTCCTTCCTGACAAGCAGAACAGTTAGGTCTCTGCTCAGTATAGATTTTAAGCTTAAAGAAACATGCCCCAGAAACACCCGGAGGGCTGGCTGAGCTGCAGGTATGTTCGATTCCGTAGGCGAGGCTGAGGATCTAAAAACCGACACCTTTATCCGTTCTCCGAGGACCTCTTGGAACCTGTATGCTGCGCCATACTTTATGGGTGTGTGGGGCTCCTTGCTGATGTCTTCCCGCTGTTCAGAGGGGCAGCGAGTCAGGGTAAAGCGTGTCAGCTGGGAAGATCTGGGTCTCACTGCCAAGACCTACCACTGCAGAGTGAGGAGCCCTTAAGGCCTATTGCAAAGGATCCTGGGAGTGGCTTTTGTGTTATCTCTAGGCGTGCTCTGGTTTCCTCTGCATAAAGTCCTTTATTTGTGGCTCCCTGTCTGTCACTCTTGCCTGAGCTTCTACAGATGCTTTAAGGCCCAGATGGCATATCACAGCACTCTGTGCTAGAGTCCTGTTTTGTCCCCTCTGCCCTGCTGGGGAATTAGACATAACCATTTCAGAGTAAGAGCGCCCGCTGCTCGTTCATAGCCCGTGCCACTATGGGTCTTCACCATCAATTAAAACAACAACATTTTTCTCCTATTAAGTGATCTGTGAATCATGGATGCACAAATCCTATTATACTACCCATGCTAAAATATCAGAGGCTGAGAGAGTGAGACGTGTGTACACCTACACACATTTAAAAACTACATCCACACATGCTTTAGACGTTTGGTGGTAGAGTAGGCACTTGGAAATTGCATGTGCCTTGATTTGGGAACTCTGAGCTGTGGTGCTTTCCCAGTGAACATTAGTGAACTAGCCTCTGCTGGGGGAAAAAAAAAAATCATTGCCTCTGAGGAAACACACGGGCATGATGGTTTTGAGCGAGTGACAGTGTGTCCCACACTTACCTGTTCTTTCTGCTCCTGTCCCTCATCTGGCTACCCATGCTCGATTCTCCCACCTCTGGAGAATGAGGTAACTCCTGGAAGTCTCATGTTGACGGACACTTGAAGCGAAGATGTGGGGGTTTTCAGCTGAAGCATTCTTTGGGGGTTCTGGGTGTTACACGTTGGCTCCTCTGACATATGGCCAAGGTTCCACGGTGACCCCGTGACTCACCAGTGCACACGCAGAGAAGGAGATCCCTGCCTGGTGGCGTTAATAACTTTTGGATTAGTGGCCCCTGTGTCTGTGTTGACACAGTTGCTCACAGCGCTCCTTGGAAAGCTTTCTGCTTTCTTAATGAGACACTGGTGTTAATACAGCCAATGGTAGAACGCCTTAGTCACCACCTCTGAACAGGCCTTGCCAGGGTCCAGAACAATGGCTGGATTTTGGCCGCCTCTCGCTCTCTACTATTTATTCCCTCACTCAGCGCGCCTTACAAAAACAGGTGTTCTGCCTCTGTCACTACCTGCCCTGTCTGCTGAGGTCTGAAGACCCCGGCCAGCCTTGATTCTAGAGTTCTCCCCACCCCCACCCCATTCCATTGTCCTGCTGTGCTTCACACTTCTTGTGAGTTGGAACGGGGTGGAGGGGTGTTGGGGGGTGGGAGTATTGGGGTGTTGGGCGGTATTTCAGATCGCATTGGTGATATGATCAGTGGGTTAACTTCCAAACATACTGCTGGGTGTGATACTCAGCCTCCAATGCTCAACAGCCAGCTGATGGCCAGCCACACAGCTAGCCCAAACACAAGATGTCCCCACCTCTACAGTAACCAGCTCTGCACTGGATATGGCAGTGGAGAGGAGGCCCCTGTGAGCCCTACCCAGTACGTGTAGGATGACTGGAAGGTTCTTCCTCAGTAGAAATCAAATGTGTAATGTGTCTTCAGAGTTTTGCTCTTGTGTTGGTGTTGGCATAGAAAGTTAGACACAGGGCTGGAGAGATGGCTCAATGGTTAAGAGCACTGACTGTTCTTCTAGAGGTCCTGGGTTCAAATCCCAGCAACCACATGATGGCTCACAACCATCTATAATGAGATCTGATGCCCTCTTCTGGTGTGCCTGAAGACTGTAACAATGTACTTATAAATAATAAATAAGTAAATAAAATTAAAAAAAAAAAGAAAGTTAGACATATAGCTGTCACATGGTTCTCCCAGAGGCTTTAGCTTGTCACTCTACGGTCATATTATCAGGTGCCTCTCTGTTGTGGGGTTTGGCATATTTACTTGTAGGATTGCTTGTGGCGTTCTCTTTAAGGCAAGTCATTTAAAAATTTTAAATCAAACACACCTCATCCTCTGAAATGACACTTGTGATGTCATCTAATACATATGCTCTGTGTTGTGTGTCTTCCCGCTCATGCCGGCTCCATCTGACCGCGTCAGCACACCTTTGAGTAAGGAGTGTTCATTACCTATGGGTATGTCCATAGGCTTTGCTCCTTTAGTAGAGGGAAGGACCTTGACTACGTATGTGCTGTACCAAATGCTCCTAGACCCAGCTTGTATGGCACACCTAGTTTCAGAGAAAAATCTAGAACTTGGCTCCCACTGTCCCCTGTGTCTCTTTCTTTATCTCCTATGCAGATTCTTTTACCTCCAGGATCAAGGGTAGAATCTAGGCTCAGAAGATACCCAAAGCGTATCTAGAGTTTGGGGACTCTGAATTTTTGAGATGTCGTCCAGTTTGTAGGTTCAGCTATGTTTGCTGGAATATTCTTGACCAGCGCGATACTTGGTAAACAACTTGGCAGGTATGGCTCAACATGTCTTTCCCAGTCCAAGTTAGTGTTTGGTGAACAGAAAGAGAGAAGGGCTTGTCATTGGCCTTTCCTGTTGTTACATGCTTGGATGTATCTCAGAAGCAACTGGAGCCTTCCGTGTTACAGGGGCCGGTGAGTCTTTTTAGCATCCTGTAGCTGTTAAACAGTAAGGCCACCCGTGCTACCATATTACCTGTTCCTATATCTTAACCTCACATTGCAAACCTCATTTGATAGACAATAGTTCTGAGCGCCATCTTTAAGCCCAGCCCTTCTGAGATTAGCCACAAACAAGAGATATCTTAAGATTCCTGGCATTTAAATGTAAACATCTGAATGACGCAGCCACACCAGAGACTTTGGGAACTTACTAGATGTGTAGACTCCTGGGCTCTTCTCCTGGACTTCTGCACCAGAATCTACACAAATCCATCTCTAGGTGACTTATATCTTAGATCTCGTTTGAGAAGGGCTGTTCTTAGCAGAGTTCTGGAGCGAAGACGTTGAGTGTTCTGAGCCCTACACACGGCCTGGTCAACTTTCATGAGGACATTCTCCTCTTCTGTTCAATTTTGGGCACATACTACACTGCTTTTTTTTTAAAAAAATTAGCCTTTATTTTTATGTATACAGATGTTTTCCCTGCCTTATGTGTGTGTACCACATGGGCACAGGAGGCCAGAGGAGGGCATTGAGCTCCCTAGGACTGAAGCTATAAACAGTTGTGGGTACTTGGGATCGCACCAGGGTCTTCTGGAAGAGCAACCCATGATCATAACTCCTGAGCCATCCTTCCAGCCCCCACTGTTAACCGCTTCTTAGTTAATATATTCTGTAACAGCTTTCATAAGGTGTTAGGACTGAGCAGTTACGGTGCTAGCACATTCAGCAGTTTCCTGTGATCTAGATAAGCAGAAGGCCATGAGTAGGAACCAAGACGTTCTGAGAATAAACACTGACTGTAAAGTTGGGCAGCTTTGCGTGTTCGAGTCCTGTTTTACATTGTGGGTTTAGTGGTTGTGGGCGACCGCGGTCTACGGCCGTCTCCTCCTGGTTGGTGCCACCACTTGGTTGAGCATGTTTGGTCCAAGCTGATGTGCCGTATGCTTCCCAGACTTTTTACACTTGTTTTAGAAAACACAGCCTTAAGACTGAAGTCTGATAGTATCTTCTTGCATAACATCCTCCTCAGAAAGCTCTCAAATCAAAATTTTCGTCTCATATTTACACCTAAGAAGCTCCGAAAATGGTACTTAGAGTCTCATTGAAATCATAACACAGTGGCAAAGTAGTGAGTAAGGGCTGTAAAAAGTGGGGGGGAGGAAGGAAACAAATGGGAACCTTTTTCTTTTTCTTCTCTCTCTCTCTCTCTCTCTCTCTCTCTCTCTGTGTGTGTGTGTGTGTGTGTGTGTGTGTGTGTGTGCGCATAAGTTAACATTGAAGAAAGGCATGGATAGGTGGAAAGGCTTCAAATAGCCATTTAGCATTTGTGGTTACTGTGAGCATGGATTAATGTTGATGTAAGGGCCCTTTTGTTACTGTTACAGTTGGCCCGGGAACTGTGCATCAAGGGAACTGGACATCAGAAACATCTCATTTAGTGTTTGGGCTGGAAGTGTGCAGAACCTTCCCACTCAGTCACGTGAGGTTCACATGGGATGGCAGGATTCTGTGATTGCACTGTTCCTATGTGAACCTGAAGAAGGCTGGGGAAAGGAGGCCAGGGAACTGGGAACGTAGGAGACAGGGAGAGGCTTGAGCAGTCAGGAGCCATGGGATACAAAGGACTCCATCTTCAGCACACTGGATGTGTCTCTTAGAGCCAGCGGTCCATAAATGCGAGCTGTCTGCTAGCTCACTCAGTGGACGTTTGGAGTGGTGGCTACAAAGATAGAGGCCTTTTGGGGACTTCTAGAAGAGAGTTCTTCAGGAGGTCGGAAAGGGGATTGGTCCCATGTGTTTGCAGCAGGCAGGAGATGGAGGAGAGCGGAGAAGCAGCACTGTAGATAACACGGCACCTCACTAGGAAGCATGGCTCACGAGGTGTCCAGTCTTAGCACGAATATTATTGGTCGGTTGGGTACAAGATGTGCCACGTGGATGTGTTTTAGCTGGTGTTTTTGGCAGAACTTTGGTGGAGTTTTTTTTTTTTTTTTTTTTTTTTTTAACCACAGGAGGGCCTCCTTTGTGGTTTGTTCCTCCGTCTTTTTAATGAGGAAGTAGAGAGGAACAGTAGAGAAGCCATTAGCACAGCAATATCAGCAAATGGAGACTTCTTCGGCCGAGCTCCTGATTCCCTAGGTAGAAATAGTACACACAGCTCCCAAGTCTATGTCCACTTCCCCGTCAACGACATCCACAGCACATTCTGGAATGGTTTGTCAGCCCAGGGGAGATCAATGCTAGGACAAGTTTCCCTGTAGGCCTTCAATTAGTCCAGCTGCTAAGACTTTATTTTAATTTAGAATGTATTATTCCTGTTCCCACTCATCAAGCCCAGAGTTATCATTGAATTTCATTTCAGGGGTTGTTTTATGAGGTTTAGAGATTTATTATTATTATTATTATTATTATTATTATTATTTATTATTATTATTATTGAATAGAAAATGCAGTGAATGGAACACTACACAGGAAAGGGGGTTTGGAGTTAGTGGAGTTAAAAAGCACAATCCTGATGTCACACTTGGGTTTAGCTTACCATCAGCAAAGGTTTGGACCACTCAGATAAGAACACTGTCGTCTTTTCCTCAGATTGTGCCAGGTGACATTCAAAAGGATAGAACCGAACCTTGCCACGCATCATATGCAAAAGTTGACAGAGGGTGGATCACAGAGCAAGAGAAAGGGAAATCTACAAAACTCTCAGAAGCCATCATCTCCGCCTTCAGTTAGGCAACAGTATTTTGAATGTTAGGTCAAAAGTGAAAGGAAAGAACATAAAATGCATAAAGTGGACTTTATTAAAAATTCGTATACTTCATCAAGAAAGTCGGAAACAGTCCAAATGAGTGTAAACATTTGCAGTTACAGCTGTTGAGACATTTGTATCCAGAAAAAGGGAGAGAGAAAAAAAGCAACAGTAAAACAATGCAGTTAAAAATAGGCAAAGGATTTGAGTATTTCTCTAAGGAAGAAATTTCTCTAGGCATTTCTCTAAGGAAGAGGTGCAAATGGCCAGTCAGCCAGGAGAATACATTCAGCCCTGTTACGTACTTAGGTGTAAACTGGGGGGAGGGAGGATAAGCTGTCCTTCCATGTGAGCTGTTTAGAAAATGAGAGAGCTACAATAGCAAGTGTTGGGGAGAAAGTGGGAAAGTCGCAGCAGCCCTTATGGGGATGTAACTTAGTGCTGAGACTGCAACCAGTTACCATGTAACCAGATATGGGTGGCCAGCCTGGGATCCAGGACTTGGGAGCCGGAGAAAGAGGATGGTAATTCAAATCCGTCACATAGATAGATAGATAGATAGATAGATAGATAGATAGATAGATAGATAGATAGATGTAAATAAAATTGAAGTTACGATATAGCCCAACAGTTTTATTTCTAAATGTGTATTCTGTTTACTTGCTCTTGTTTTTATTGGCCTGTTTATCTTCAAAGAGAGAGTGGTAGTGAAGGATGGAGGGGGAGGGGCAATGCATTGGATGAATGGGGAGATGAGGGAAGAGAAACCCGTGATGAGAATATAAAAAGAAATTGCTTTTTTTTTTAAATTAAAAAAAAGTGAGAAGGGTGCAGCTGTACCTGTGAGATCGCAGTAACACGCTTCCCTAAACTAGACCTGCATAGTGACAACCCAGCTCACCTGCCATCGTGGATGGAGGACGTTTCACAAGGCCCTGAGGTGGAGCCCGTCGACTATGAAGGACTGCCGAGAGAGGGAGAATCAGTCTTCTCTAGGGATGAGACCCCTGAGGGGTTACCTGATCCCAAGTGGTCACCCCTCAACACATGTACGTAAGAGCCCTACTAAGTGGACTCAGTAGACATACATATGTGCATGTGTAAATAATAATTAAGGAAAGACAGGTCATGAATTTGAGAGGGAGTTAGAAGTATATAGGAGGAACGAGGGTACAAATGATATAAATACAGTATTCATACATAGAATTCTGAGAAAAAACTTTAAATGAAAAAAATCTTAAATAGATTTAAATAGGTAGATAAATGGACATACCTATAACAGCAGCGTGCATAGGTGCCAACAAGTGAAACAGTCCAAATTGTTCACTACATAATTGTTGGCTTTAAAAAATGTGCTGCATAAATACAGTAGACTAGTATTGAGCCCTGAAAAGCTGCAGTTTGGGTGTGTTAGCCTCTAAAACACGCTAAGTGAAAGAAGCCATCCACCAGCGAGTTCACGCCGTCTGATGGTGTTCGTATGAAACGTGTAGTACCCGCACATGTCTGGGGCCTGGGAGCAGGTAATAGGAAGCTGCAGGCAGCAGGGAGGTGGGGAGTGCCTGTTGCTAGGTACAGAATTTCTGTAGAGACGATACAATTATTTTCTAACGAGTCTCTGGTAGTGGTTCTGTAACTCCAAATATATATGAAATCATTGAGTTACATATTCTAAGTGGGCGAACTCTTCATGATGTGCATGATTGTCTGGAGCAACCAAATCATGATCTTAAGCCATTGCAGAAAGATCAACACAGCTCTCCATGACTTAACCACAAACAGCAAACTAAAGAACAGTTTGTAATTTTGGTGTGGTGGGTGGTTAGGGAGAGGGGTGTGCACAGTAGACACTGTTGCTGGCTCTTGCTACAAATGAATCAAGTTTTAGAAGACCAAGTAGGCAAATTTGGGATAGGACAAAAATGAGCTCAGGGAGGGACTCAGGAGACATGTGCAACCATGTGCCACTTATGTTAAATATTTAGTTGCAGCCTTTGTGGATGGAGGAATTGATTTATATAGCAAAGCTGATGTGTAGGTTGGCAGGACGTGTTTGATTTGGTGAGGTCTGTAGTCTGTCTCCTTAGTCAAGAATTCCTCTGCCTTTGGTCACCACCAGGACCCACAGCTTGAGTGTCCCTGAAGTCTGCACACCGTAATCTTGAGAAGTAGTTGCTGTGGCAGGTGACGGGAAGAATTTCAGTTTCCACTCTTAGCTAGGCAGTGAACAGGGGAGTGTAAAGTGAACTCACTCATCCATACTAACGCAAGAGGCCCGAGGATGTAGCTCAGTGGGTAGCACGTTTTGCCCAGGATTCACAAGGCCCAGGGTTCAAGCTCCAGCACTGACTGAAAAGAGAATCTTTTCCACCACCAGTGTGGAAGTAAAGACTGTGGCTGGTGTGTGTCAATGTCGGGAAAATAAATGGAACAGAAATAGCCTAGCAAATGTCATTGGAAACGGAGGCATCACACCATAGCAAATGTAAACGCATTGATAAGTACCATGTAGTGTCAGGAGTTTAGCTCATATCTGTATGTCATTATACGTTCCCTGGCACGTTGACTCCTTCACGTCTGCAGCACTACCACTGTTCTCGTGGTAAATTATATTTAGTTCTTACGTAGCAAGGATTATCAGGAAAGATGTAAATCAATTGGCTTTTCTGGAACGCATCCGTCTGCGTTGTACATAGTCTGAATAAAATTTAGTAATACAAATTATCTTCAGCAATATTTTCTCCCGGGGGTTTGCATAATGCTGGCCTTTACCTACAAGAATAAGGGAAAACAAATATGGAGTGTGTCACCCAGCAAAATGAAATAGGAACAAGGCGTTTGCTGTCCTCTCATTGACAAATCTCTCCAGCGTTGACTGAGCATGGTATGAGATGCTCAGTGTGTGAGAATCAGTGATCACTGCCTATAGGAATATTCAACCCGAGAGTTATAGTAAACTAAAATTTTATTGAACATTTGACCCGAGGCCTGGCATAGTCTAGTGTACACTTGTAATCCCAGGATTTGGCAGTTGATGACTAGAGGAGTATCAGGAATTCAAGGTTATTCTTGGCTATGTGAGTTCAAAGCCACCTGGGCAAAGAAAGAGAGAAGAAGGGGGATGGGAAAGGAAGTGAAGAAAGGGAAGGAAAGAACCAATTGATCCAAACTTTTCATAGTTTCCTTTTGAGTACATGTGTTTGAGCATCTTAAAAGCCAGCCTGGCAAGCATTTCTCACAGACATTAATAATCCAGTCCACTCTCTCCTCATGGTCACCTGTGACTAGTTTATGTCATGCTGAGTCTTGGTGGCCTCTCTCAGAAGCTCATCTGCCCGCTGTCTTTCAGACTGTTTTTCCTGGAGCTTGAAATGCACCGAAGTCGATAAGTTTGTGTTTTCTTTCTTAGCCCTTTTTTCAGAAGCCAGAAAGCAGTGCAAATCTGATGTTCCTTATACTCTCTTGATGAAACGTCAAAGTTTCTATCCAGAGTGTGACTGGGCTCCATGGTGGCTGTGTACAGAATGACTCGGGGAGCCAGAAGCCAGCCTCAGCTATAGTCCTCAGGGTCTGGGCAGCTTTCCTATGACAACAGAGTCAATGGCAGACTGTGAATCTAGTCTTGACTGGTGCTTGCTACTTTTCCTACTGTGTGTGTGAGTGTATGTAACCTTTGACAATTGCATGTCAACGGCTTCCTACAGTCCGCAAAGTGAAACCCTCATAAAAGGTGTAAGAAGTTGTGAGGTAATACTCAGCCTTCCTTGGGTCCCAGTGCATCTCCCAGTGTTGAACTGCTGGTCTCTGAAGAGTCTCTCCCGAGGTCCCACTGGGGTACCGCTGCCAACCTCTTCTCCCATCCGAACCTAAGTATTTTCTTCAAGGCAGTGCAATATTCAAATGTATTCAGTTACACAATACGTAGGGAGAGCCGATGAGATACAGAGCAGCGACCACAAAAATGTGACCAGTGATGTCTCGGGCGGGGTGGGGCGAGTGGATACAGTGCCAGCCAACTCAGCACTGTGACAACAAGAGCACGTGATCTTTTCGAAATAAGAAAAGGTGGTTTCAGTTAAATTAACAAATAAGTACGTGCTTCTGTGCACAGGGTGGCTGTTTGTTTAGGCTCTGGGTATCAGGACCAAAGTCTTCTTTCCATCCTGTAGCTGATTCCAAGTTGAAGTAGAAATAAACATTTGGCGGGAAAGAGTTTTTATTCATGAGTTAATTTAAAAAAAAAAAAAAAATTTGGAGGGAAAAATTTTTAATTCAAAAATTAATAAAAAAAAAAAAAAAAAAAAAAAAAAAGCCAGGCGGGCAGCAAGCATTGTGGTGAGCCGTGCAGGTTGCATTGAGAATTTGAGAATTCTTGACTAGACTGAGCGCCATTTACAGTTCTTGTAATAAGAATTTTATGTTCTCAGTAGCCAAGGCCCCTGGCTTCTACACTGACAGACACAGGTTCAGGCACTCAGCAGGCACGGCTGGTGGTCTTTTCCCAGGGAAGTCCATCTTAGTATCATTGACTGGTTGATTCTGAGTTTCTCTGAATGCGTCTTTTGGTAGAGATCAGTGTATGCCAAGATGTTTAGCCTAATAAGTTTTATCTCTGACACTTTATAAACATCCTAGTGTGCAAATTACAGACATGGTTAAAGTCAGATGCAGAAGGTGGCTCCATGTTCCCTATCAGTAGGTGAAAGTTTTAGAGACTAGTTGATAACTTGAGGTGGGTTTTTTTTCTACATTTTCTACAAAGTGACAGGAATAGAGAGATGGCTCAGTGCGTAAGAGGACACACTGCTCTTGCAGAGGAACGGAATTCACTTCCCAGCACCCACATGGTGGCTCATAAACTGTCTAACTCCAATATCATGGGATCTTGTCATCCTCTTCTGACGTCTTCAGGCACCAGACACCCACATGGTACATATATACATGTGCAGATAAAACATACATGTAAAATAAAATAAAAATGTTAAAGGTTTACAAAGCAAAATGGCATTAAGTGGAAAGATTATAGTTCCTCATGCTCTTTAGTTTGTCTGAAGCGTGTATTTTAGGATATTTATTCCCAGTATTTTCCAAATGTTTCTCTATATACATTTAGACACACATGCATATATATTCTTCAGTATAGGAAAATACTTCAATTAGCTTCTCATCCTAGCTAGAGAAAATAATTAGTGGGCTCGGGATGCTTCTGAAAGCGTTCAGAAAAAGCATCTCTAATAACTCGCGCCTTTACTCTCAGATTGCGTGAGGGTTTTGATGCCGGTGAAGCAGTCTTTCAGTTCTAAGATTACTAGTGATTTGTAACTGCTCATGCACAAACCCACACCTTTGTTGGATCCGGTGGAATTTTACCTTCTGTGCTTAGAGAATGCCCCTCTGCCACTGGCTTCACAAATTTCCATATTGGTACCCTTATTCTCTGGTTTATGTCCTTTTCTTGCAAGGTGGCCATCTCTGCTACCATTGCAAATTACTGTTTTCAGTTTTTCATTTTTCTTTTGGTTCCCATGTTTACTTACCAGTATTTTCACATTGTTAGACTTCCAGCAAAGTGATTTTAAAAACAAAGGGGACCCTCATTGCCTTTGGGAGGTGTTACTCTCTGTCATGCTCACTCAGAATCTCTGCGATTTGAAGGTTTGGAATCTGCTAGCTGTGGATTGGTTCTATCGTAAGGGAGGGGCCGGGAGCATCAGTTTGTACCTACAGTCTAAGGATGTGGTACATGAAAAGGCCTCTCACTAGTAGGATAAAGTCCAAGATAGCTGTGCGCGTGTGTGTGAGTGTGTGTGTGTGTGTGTGTGTGTGTGTGTGTGTGTGTGTGTGTATGCGCGCGCGTGCATGCATGTACATACATGTATATCTGTTCAAACCAGGGAGAGGCAGCAGAGTAAGTTGCAGGATATCCCCTCCCTTCTGTGGAGGGAGAGTTGTCTGAGTAGAAACCAGAACTCCTGCTCAGTCTACATTTCTATTTGATGGAATCTGAAGTTATGGAAGTGACTGTAAAAATAATTTGTCTGAGGGAAATGTGGATAGAGAAAATATTTGAGACTGGCTAGCCTCCTCCCTGTGCACCACATGGCTCAGATCAAAGCATCCCCTGACTTGATCCTAGTGGCCAGATCATTACTTATCGATTGGAACCCCACTGGAGCATTAACCCCTTTCTGCCCACATGTAGTTTACTTTGCTGTCAGTAACTCGAGAAATACAAACTTCCCACCACCACAGGTTAATTCTAAGCTAATCACTGGTATGGACATATGCGCCCTGAAAAATATTTTTTCAGTATTGCACATTTTTTTTATTTTAATAGTTTTTCCTAGACAACATTAGTTTTAAAAAAAAAAAAAGAGGACAAGACACATTCAATTTTGTGAAAGCTGTTTTCATAGAGAGGAGAGGAGGAAGAAGCATGAAATGTCCTGTGTGGAAAATATGAGAGCCACGACTCATACAGATTTTCCAGTCGTATTGTGTACACTCAGTGTGGCCATTTTGCAGCAACCTTTGCTGTCTGAGTAGAGAGCTTTGCTTCAAACAAAACCCTGTCAAACATTTTTCACACATGGAGGTATGTTCCTAACATCAGGTAATTATACTTAAATGTGTTTAGAGCGTAATCTCCAGGCTCATAGTTTAACTCTTGCTTAAAAAAAAAAGAAAAGGAAAGAAAACCATCAGGATTAATTAGACTCCTTGGGGAATGACAATGTGAGGTGTGTTGGGCGCTCTCCTGGGCCACGTGCACCCTCCAGGCTGTTTTACTCATCCTCTCGCCTTGTGTGTTCTCTTGCAGCTTGTCCCACGAGGAGCACCCCCACAGCCACCCTCTCTACGGACATGGTGTCTGCAAGTGGCCAGGCTGTGAAGCAGTTTGTGACGACTTCCCGGCCTTTCTAAAGTAAGGATCACCTGCCTTGTCTTCTCTGTCTTGCAGTTGTCCCTCATGCTGTCCCCCTCCACCCATCAGGTTGTCTTCCTGTTGGAGACTGTCCCTGGAGGGTTGCCCTGCCATGGGAAGGAGACTTAAAAGGGAAGGCACCAATGTCAGCTTTCCAGACAAACCCTGATGCAGAGAGAAGCCCACGGTGCACCTTTAATTCTTCAACTCTCCCTGGTTTTGCACGTACCCCAGCCTAACTTTAGAAAATTGGTTTCAGAGAATGGTCCTTGATAGTTTGGTGTCCGGACCCCTTCTTTGACACGGGATCCTGAGACAGTGCCGCCATCTTGGTTTCTTAACCTCTGTAGTGGGTGGCTTCTGTTGAGATCACTCTCCTCGCAGGGAGAAGTGGGCAGATGTAGGATATAAACTCGGGCTGTCTCGTCCCAAGCTGTGGAGCTGATAGGCTCTGCCGAAACAGGCTGCTCACCTTCTCCATTTGAACTGGATCTCTCTGCCTCACAACTCTCCTGTGCTCCCGTCCCTCTCCTGTGCTGTCAACTTGGTTAACAGTCTGACCAACTACCCTGTGTTCTTGGCATCACTCATAAACCACATGCTGAATCCTTGGCCAGTGTCTGAATACAGTCGTGTAAGTGCTCCATTGCTGTGAAGAGACACCGTGACTAAGGCAACTCTCTCAGGAAAGCCTTTAATTGGGACTGGCTCATACTTGTAGAGGGTTAGTCTATGCTCATCATGGCAGAAAGCAAACGGGCGTGAACCTGGAGCCGTAGCTGAGACCCTTCTATCCTGATCTGCAGGCAGCAGGCGGGGAGAGAGGCTCTGGGCCTGGTGTGCGCTTTGGAAACCTCAGAGCCCACCCCCAGTGACACACCTCCTCCAACAAGGCTACACCTCCCAATATTTCTCAAGTAATTCCAGTAACTCAGGACTAAGCATTGAAATCTATGAGCCTCGGGGGGCCATTCTCATTTGGGCTACCACAAAAGTATCATCTTCTCTTTAGCATGCGTTACATACAGCTTCTGTACATCGGGGCACGTGACAGTTTCTGTAGGGTGAGAGCATCCTTTATGGCCATCTTTATGGTCTAGACACGAGCACAGTAGTGCAGCCACCCCTAGAGATGCTTGCAGTATTGCCTGCAGGTAATTTTATGTGAATATTTTATTATAATGGCAATGCTACAGGAGGCTTTGAACTCATTATATAGCTTTTCATATCGTATCCTTATTCTGTGGTAGGCCGTGTCCCAAAAAGCTAGTAAGTGTCAACATCAGAGCAGCAACAATCCTCCCTGACTGCGTCATTAACATTGAGATAAGCGGGCGCTAGCTTTATCCTCTCTGCAGCTCGCTCATGGAATCTGTTTTGTTACCATCCTTTCGTCTGCCTAATCGTATTTATCCAATGAGAGGAAAAGAGCTTCGCAGGATGCACCCGGAAACTCCGATTTCCCTGGCTATACCAGTGCTGAGTAAATACATTACCGATTCCACTCTCCTGTAGAATGGCTGGCAAGCATCAGTCAACGTGACTTATGTTTATAAAATCTTGAAGTATAAAACTGCTGTCATCACTCGTGTGACATGTATCATCAACTCTAGGGACAGAAAAGGCATTGCCAGTGCCCCATTTCCACCCATTTAAAAAACTTTTGTTAATGGTCAAAGTATTTCTAATCCTGATCACCTTCGTGTCGTAGGTTCCTGTGCTACGAGCTGGCAGTTAAGCTACGGCTAGGCCTCAGGATATAGAAAGAGCGAATAATTCAAACCACTTCTAAAGTTGGAGAGGAAAAAAAAACCTGCAGAGATCTTTTGAATTGAAGCCTAGATTTACCTCCTACAAACAAGAAGCCCGTTCACCGCTCAGGATGTTAGGAGCCTGACTCTGGGTTGAAAACCCTCTCTCCAGCCTTTATTGTGGTTTTGCACATGGCATGACATGCTCCCGGTTCCTGTTTGCTCAGCGGAACTGGAGTGCCCGCTATCAACTTGCAATATAGCTTGCTTATTTCCTACTGTTTGCTTATGTGCCAGTATTTTTCAGAAGACTTTGTTTGCAAGTTGTACAAACCTGACTTGAGTTGATATAAGAAAAGAAGAGTAGAGGCAGCGGGTGAACATGAGCTGGTATCAACCGGAACTCCCGTAGCATAGCTCCCGCAGCATAGCTCCCGCAAGGCGTGCCAGGATCCAGGTGGCTTGGGAATGCTGCCCTTTGGGGTCCCCGTAGCTCTGATTTTCTCTGTTGCCTTCATCCTTAGAACTTTTCTAAGTGGAATTGGAGAAAACAGGTTTGTATGTTGTGGGATTACCCCTCACTCGGTGCAGGTTTTTCTCCTTTCTTCCTTCTTAGCCTTGTGTAGAGACCACCATTGGTCCAGATTAAACCCTCTAGCCTTGTGTAGAGACCACCATTGGTCCAGATTAAGCCCTCTAGCCTTGTGTAGAGACCACCATTGGTCCAGATTAAACCCTCTGTTCTAGTTTTGAGCCAAACTCCGTTCCATTTCTGCCCCAGCGCAAAGGGACTCATACACATGATGTATCTGGGAGTGGGGATGAGAGGCTTGAACTAAGTAAACGAAAGTGAGCATTCTCATGGCAGAAGCCTGATTTGGGATCTCAGTTTTCCCTCCTTTTGCAGCAAGATTTTAACGCTTAGAGATTCGGTCTTCTCTTTAGGTTCAGGATCTTGCCTAATGAAGTGGAAAACATGTAAGTCACCTTGGAGGCTTAGAGTAGCACATCTCCGCTCAGCCCCAAAGAGAAAACTGTCTGCCCTAGGTAAACTCTTGCAGTTCCAATGAATGCCTCGTGGTCTCCTGGAGTTCTAACACTGTTGTGAGAGAATAAGAGTTCAAGCATTTCTCCTCAGGTTACCAGGTGGAAGTTTCTGGAAGAATCTCGGCTCTACTTGTCCATAAGCCCCTCCATTCGTATCTGTGTTGTGAGCAGATTGACAGTAGTCACTTTTCCATGGTGTATAATTAAACAGTCTTAAATATGCAATGGGGACGTTTCCGATATGTAATAATATGTATTGATACATATAATTTAATCCTCACAACTACCTGGGAAAATGTCATAGCGTTTTGAATGCTCAGTTAAGGCAGTAGGGATCAGAGAGTTTGAGTGATTTACCCGAGGTCACCCAGCTACTGTGAGCTCCGGTCTCAGTCTTGGCAGTCACACTGTGCCATCTGGGAGAAAGTTTTTAAATTAGTGAATTGCTTTCTACTTGTTTTAAAGGCAGGTCAGGAATGGGGCTACTCTTACGGGAGGTCGTTTGTGTAGCATCTTAGTGGCTGTTAGCATGTGCAGTCCGGTGTATTAATGGGTGTATTAATGATGAGCTCTTGGAATTGTTAGACTCCGAAGGCACACCTTGGGAAGTGCCTTTACAAACATCGGCATATATTTAAGGGGCAATAGTTTCAAATATCCAGAAGTTCCCAACCTTGTATTTAGAGAAGGCATCGACGATTGTTTTCTGAGATAAGATAAAAAGTTGCTTACAGTCTAGTCCTGAGGGTGGAATGACATTGTGGAGCGTCAGTACATTAGACTTAATGTACCGAGTCCTGTCCCCCATCACTCTAAAACAAGCAGGGTCCAAGTGAGGAAGAAGCATGCCTGTGCCCCTCATACCAGCCAGCAAATGGCCTCTGATCCAGGGTCACATTGTTGGCGCCACCTCGTATTTCCAACTGAAGACTGCTTTGTGCCTCCTGGATTCTGTTGGCTAGGTAGCCTGGGGTATGTGCATGCATAGCAGAGACTGTGATCTGCTCCAACACCCACAGGTTTTACGCCCCTGGCTCTGGGGTTCTCCAACCTGGCATCACACAGGTTTGGTGTCTGAAAGGTCATGTTCCTCATGTTGGCCTAGTTCTTGTTTTGCAGTGGCGTTTGATTCCAGGTAGTAGGTGTGATTGCCACAGGGGGTCAGAAAAAGTAAATCAGGATACAACTCCAGTTAGACAGTCGCTGTTGATGGAGAGAGGAGGCTCAGGGACAAAGGCAGAAGTGTATTTTTTCTCTTCTTGATGAAGAAGTATTAGAGTTGATGGAAAATGAAGACCAGAGCCTTTACGTGACGCCTTCTCCACAGGGTTTGTTCATAAGGCAAGGGTCACCACAGGACCTTTATTTCAGAGGGGTACACTGTTCGAAATGTACGTGGTTATCTTTCCCCCCAGCCTGCAGAGACCCTGCCCATAGCCTGTTTCTCCCCACACAAATTGAACTTTTAGTTCTGGGCACTGTCTTCTCTCTTTCTCAAATCTCCCCAAGCAGAGTTGTCATGTGACTGATATTTTGGGGGTTTACTGATGCCAGCAGGTGCTTGTGCTTGCTCCAAATCTTAGTGTCCATTGCTCCACATCCTCCAACAGCTGAGAACAAAAGCAAGTTCAAGGCCTTCTCAGAGGGAAAGCTGTTACACTTAACCATCTTTCCATCCCTCAGTCTCTGTTTCCAGATCAGTCAGTATTAGTCTTTACTGTAAGGATATGAAGTTAGGATTATTCCCCTTTAAGACAAAGACACAAAGCACACAGCTTCCACTAGGCTTTGGAGAGGTAAAGAGTGGACTGGAAAGTTCTCGGTTAGGCCCATCCTCCCCATTTTCCAGCTTGAGTGTATGGTCTGACCAGGCTGCGGCTTCTGAAGTGCTTGGACACAGTACCTTTTTCTCCATTAGTCACCCATCCTCCACTCCCCACCTTGCTTTGGAGGTGAAACCCAGGGCCCAGTGTATGCTGGGCCAGCACCCTGCTTGACCCTGAGTGACACCCCAGCCTCCTCCTAATTAGTCCTTTGTGTGATTTGATTACTTTGTATCCTTGCATAGTATTCCATTTGAAAAGGTTTTTGGTTTTTTGTTTTTTGTTTTTTTTCCTTTTTGGTTATTTTTCATGCAGAAAGGTTCCATTCAGACAAAGGCAAGTAAAACAAGCATGCCTTTACATGTTAGTCAGTTGTGCGTAGTTTATGAAAGCCTAAAGAGGTTTTCTGTGGGTCCCTAATGGAAGACATGAGAATAGCATGACAGAGAACAGCCAGAGATGGAACTCTGACCCTTTCCAGAAGGTTGGGGCTACAGGCAGAACAAGAGGGTTCTTTGGTAAATTGCTTTAAACGTTTTTTATTCGGTGAATTTTACTTTTCAAAACTTGGGAGTTCCATGTGAAAGAAACCAAGTGTGTTCTGTACTGTTTTCACAAGTGTTTTTATCATGGTAACATCTTGTTTACTTTAGTTCCCTGCCTAAAACTACTTGGAACATGTTAAGAAAACATTTCAAGAAACCCCCGACAAAGAGGCCTTTGTTTCACAGCCACAGAGAGGCTGCACGCCTCACAAAGGTGTTAACTTCCAGCCCCTTAAGCACTTCCACACGAAATTCCAGCAACTGTGTTTGTGGTTTTGGAAAAACAAAGCAGTGCTAAAGGAACCAGGTATATGCTAATACATGTCTAGGGAGGCCGGATATCATACATTGTTTCAAACCCACTTGTGGCTCTGGGGCTTGCCCGCCTGAACGTTCTGCAGGGAAATTACCCCCAGTCAGCTCTGGAGCACAGGTAACCAGCAGATAGGGGGGTAGCTGCCCTTAATTTGGGCGTGTGCAAATCTAGGACCAGCTTCACCAGTGCAGTCTTTCCAAATCATAGGTATGAATTT